>NC_068987.1:24260491-24272436 GCF_001194135.2 Octopus bimaculoides | reverse complement strand
AAATGTATATATATACATATATGTATATATTTATATTGATATATATATGTGTGTGTGTGTATAAAGATATGTATATTTATATTCATATATATGTGTGTGTGTATATAGATATGTTTGTATATATATATATGTGTGTATGTGTGTAAATATATATATATATATGTGTGTGTGTGTGTGTGTGTGTGTGTGTGTGTGTGTTTCTACATACACTCAAACAAACACAGAAATATAGATACAGGGGGTATCTATAATATATATACACACTTTGAATACCTATAGAAGCAATAATTATTAGTAGATAACTCAAATACTTTTTATTTTATTTTCAGATATATGTATAAGAATAGACGATGGCATGAAGAATTAGCTTTGAACAAAGGACATTCATCCTAAAATGCTATTGGAAGTATGAAAACACAGTTGAAATCCAAAGACAGTATAAAAGACTTTTTTAGTCAGAATCCAGCTATGCATGTAGCCATCTATCACATCTTTAATAAGGTTGAATCTGATGGAACAGTGCAGGATGTGCATAAGAACCATTCTGGGAAGACCATGTCCATCAACGATCCCCATAAAGGAAGAAATGGTAAAGGAAAGTTTTCAAAGAAGTCCCAAAAATCTTTGCGGCAAGCAAGCTTAGACATGGGGATTTCAAGTGCATTTGTCCATTTTAAATTGCTAGGAATGGGAAAGTTATATCCCTACATTCACCCATGCTATCATTGACAATGATCCAAACAGAAGAATAGAGTATTGCGAATAGTACTTGGCAAAATGCTCAGAAGGTGTACATTTTGCAACAAAAGTTGTGTGGATTGATGAAGTTACATTTGAATTAAATGGTTTAATTGTCACAACTGCTCATTTGGGTGTGGGGCTCAAAATCTGCGTGTTACAGTGGAACAAGAAGTTAATTTACCAGGAATTACAGTTTGGTGTGCTGTTACAT
Organism: Octopus bimaculoides; assembly: GCF_001194135.2. NCBI lineage: Eukaryota > Metazoa > Mollusca > Cephalopoda > Octopoda > Octopodidae > Octopus > Octopus bimaculoides. The sequence goes on along the minus strand of NC_068987.1, from coordinate 24,271,484 downwards.
CCAGATGATTAATTGGAACATTCCTTATTGATGCTACAGTAACTGGTCTTATTTATTTGATTATGCTGCAATAGTCTATCCTGTCATGCATTAGAAATGTGTTTAAAGATGAAGCACCACCACACTATCATCGTGATGTACAGTCCTACCTTAATGAGATTTTGCCACCCTGGTGGATTGGAAGAAGAGCTTTTGTAAAATACCTTCCTCATTCACCAGACCTTACCCCTTTAGATTTTTTCGTAAGGGGATACTTAAAAGATAAACTGTATGCTACAAGACCTACGACAATTGCTGAACTGAGAGATGGCAATGAAAATGAATGCATTCAAGTAACTAACTAGCTGTTATTAATTCTATTACTTCCCGTTGACAAAAATGTCTGGATCAAATTGGATATCAATTTGAAAACAGATGATCGCAAAATCTGAAACAAATTGTATTAAAATGGATTCTGCTTTGTATAAATTGTTGAATATAAATTATTTTCGGGTGTTTAAATGCGTTTCAGTTACGTTTGTAGATCATAATATTTAAAAAAAAACCTATGTATACTAATAATTATTGCCTTTATAGGTATTAAAAGTGTGTATGCATATTATTGAGACACCCTGTATATGTATGTGTGTGTGTGTATATATATATTTATGTATATGTGTGTGTGTGTGTATATATATATATATATATATATATATACATACACACAAATGTATATATATATATATATATATATATATATATATAACAATAAGAAAATGGAGGGGATTAATAGGTGGTATTCATCAACTTGCAGACATTGTATTATGTCAATTTACTTGTTTATTTGTTTACTAAAAGGACAAAACAAACAAATAAACAAGTAAATTGACATAATGCAATTTCTGCAAGTTGATGAATACCACCTATTAATTCCCTCCATTTTCTTATTGCTATATAAATTAATGGTGAAATAACTTTTTACCCGCATCCATTTATTGCACTTGGTAATGTAATTGCCGTGCCAAAAAAAAAAACACTAGTGTAATAATAATTGGGTATTCTTCCAGCAGTATATTGGATAGATATTATCCCTTAGTGGGTTGGATTCACAACCCCTAACTTTCTTGGATATATATATAAAACTTTATAGACAGTGAATGCATTAAATTAATAATGATATATATGTGTATATAATTAAATCAAGGGAGCAAGGGTGAAAACGACCTGTCTCCAGCATGCCTCATGTGCTGACAACTTGAAAAAACTACCAAAACCTCCAGCTAAATATACACGACTGAAAATGCGCTAGCGAGTGAGAATTAAAAAGACCTCATGTTAATTGTAAATTGGGTCCAATGTATGGATTGACGCACAAAATAGGCCTTCTTCCTTTGTCATCACTGTACATGGGGGGAAGTTTAAGTCCAAATAATTGTACATACCATCCAAAGCTGGTTCACATGTCGAAACACAAGTATTTACACGTATACATCCAAGGAAAGTTGATATTAAATCCACTCACGAAAGCCAACGTGTATATTATAAGAATGGTCAAGCAGTGAATGCTATTCCAGTCAGAAGTAAAAATAATTTGTGTGTGTGTGTGTGTATATATATATATATATATATATATATACACACCCACACACACATACGCACACACATGCACGCACATATACATACACACGTGCATAGGCGTGAAAAAACGCACATATACCTCCACCACCCCCATCTACACATGCACACAGGTAGAAGTCTTGCTAACCGCCCCATTATTGCTGTTAAAAACAGCAATAATGCTTTCATATAGTTGCTTATATATATATATATATATATATACATATATATATATTATAGGCTCCTTTCAGTTTCTATCTATCAAATCTATTAACAAGACTTTGGTTGGCCCAGGGCTATAGTAGAAGACACCTACCCAAAGTGTGACCTAGTGGGACTGAAGCCAGAATCATGTAGTCGGAAAGCCAACTTTTTACCACACAGCCACACCATTATACGTTTTGTCTTTTAGAATTGATCGAGATATATCCAAAGAGACTGACAACCAAAAGTTTGCACCAAATGAAGTAATCTGTTTTGTTATTATTATATTGTAGATATGTATGTTTGTTTTGATCAGAAGATATAATATTTATATAATGGTTTGGTAATGTTCTGTAGACTGGTCATATTTGAAGGTCTTCATTCTAAGATCTGGACTCATAGTCCTTATCATTGAGTCCACCACATCTTGTTCTTTTCCTCTTCTGTAAATGTGTTCTGGCTGTTGCTTGCTAATCTAACTTTGTTGCCTGTGGTCAAATATCTTCTCTCCAATAATATTTATATTTACACTTCATTGTCCCTTATATCTCATGTTGTCTTCTTATTTCAGGTTATCTGATGACGTTGAGATACTAATATTTCACTGGAGATCAACATGTTTATCAACTTTTGAAGACTAAAAAGAACTTCGTCAAGCTAATGTCAGCCTATTTCTACAACTCTTTGTTGAATGAATGTAAAATATTTCCTTTGGATTGAGATTAGTGGCGAAACTACGTAAGCCATATTTAGAAGAAGGCTGTTGTAACGGCCTCACTAGCATAGGTAGTGCTGCAGCATAGCCACAATCCTCAGACAGGAACCTGTACTATAATGAAAAATTATCATCTTTTAACATCCATCTTCCATGCTGACGTGAACTGGAAAATTATGTTCAGAAATTTTGATTTAACAGGGATTAATCACTATGATATTGAAACTCTCATGTGTTAGGAGTGGTATATCTAGAAATATCTTGTTAGTTTAATGATCCAATTTGATAACCCTTAAGTTACTAGTTAGTTATTATAAGATTCTTTTACAATAAATTGACTTGAAGTTCTCTCTTAACAGCCAAAACATCAACACATCATATAGATTAAAAGAGAAAGTTATGGATGAGAAAAAGTCTGAAAATATTGATTCATCAACTCAGACACAGGAAAATACAGAAGAGGAATCACATCCTTGTGATATCTGTGAGGAATTATTCACAACAAGAAAGAATTTAATTCAGCATAAATTAATCCACTCTGTCAAAAAACTGTACCAATGTAAAATTTGTGATAAAATATTTTCTACAAGAAATTTGTTATCTTGCCATAAACGTATTCATACAGGGAAAAAACTACACCACTGTGATATCTGTGATGAAAACTTTTCTACAAGTGGCAGTTTATCTGCCCACAAGCGTATTCATACTGGAGAAAAACCATACCACTGTGACACATGTGGTAAAAACTTCTCTCAGAAAGGTAATTTATCTACTCACAAACGTATTCATACAGGAGAAAAACCTTTCCAATGTAGTGACTGTGGTAAAGCATTCTTTGATAATCGTAGCTTATTTACCCACAAACGAATTCACACAGGAGAAAGCCCATTCCGCTGTGATATCTGTGATAAAACATTTTCTACAAGGGGTCATTTGTCTTGTCATATACGTATTCATACAGGAGAAAGACCATATCGCTGTGATATCTGTGGTAGAACATTTTCTGTTAGTAGTCATTTGTCTTCTCACAAACTTACTCATACAGGAGAAAAACCATATCACTGTGATATCTGCGATGAGAGATTCACTAGAAACAGTTCATTGACTCGCCACAAACATATTCACTCTGGAGAAAGACCATTTAAATGTGATATCTGTGGTAAAACATTTTCTAGAAATGGTGATTTGTCTTGCCACAGACTCGTTCACACGGGAGGGAAACCATATCATTGTGACATCTGTGGTAAAAATTTTTCTCAGAATAGTAATTTATCTTCCCACAAACGTATCCACACTGGAGAGAAAACATACCAGTATGATACTGGTGATGAAACATTTTCTAGAAGTGATGATTTGTCTTTTCACAAACATATTCATGCAGGAGAGAAACCATATCACTGTGATATCTGTAGTGAATCATTTTCTACAAATGTTGAGCTGTGTTCCCACAAACATATTCATTTAGAAGAAAGCCCATACCACTGTGACATTTGTGGTAAAACATTTTCTAAAAGAGGTCATTTGTCTTCTCACATACGTGTTCATACAGGAGAAAGCCCATAAAACTCTGATATTTGTAGTAAAACATTCTCTTAAGGTGGTTCTTTATTTTAACACAAACTTAGCCCAGACAAATGAAAGACCATACCATTGTGGTACCTGTAGTGGAACTTTATTTAATAATTATTTATAGGTGAAAATTCCATAGATACTTTGGCAAAATGTTTTCTACAATCAACAATATATTTTATGATAAATTTATATATATATATATATATATATATATATATGTGGATTTTTTTCTAGAATACAGTTATCATCAACATCATTTGTATTTTAATCTTCAATGCTTGCAGCTTTTCTGAGGTATTTTGCATCATTTATTTGTACTGAGTTTCTGGCCATTTGAATATTCAATGGCTGATGCTACTACTTTTAATTAATGTAGTATGCCCCAATCCTCAGTCAATCTGCCAGAAACCTTCATAAACTTTTGGGGTTAATACTACACATATTGTACTCTGTAGATTTTTTAACTTTGCCACGTTTTAGGTTTCTATACTCCTGATCATTCTCCCAAGTTTAAAAAAATATTCCATGGCTTGTTTGGCAAATTCTGCTTCTACAACCAGATTATCAATAATTTTGAACTCTGTGTTACAATAGTTTAAATTCATTATAATTCTGTAACACAGAACTATAATGAACAGAAGTGGAATTAGACAAATTCTAGGTGGAGGCCTATATATGCTTAATTTGCTGCAAGTTGTTATTTTCCAGTTGTTTTATAGCTCCTGCTACTTTTAACTACTCATGTACATACAGAGCATCTGATGTTTCAGTCCTTAGTCAAGCTTTCACAAAACCTTTGTTTCTTTCAATTACTTTAGTACATATTTGGTATGAAATGTCTCTCACAAGACTACATCTGTACCTAGTCTTAGTACACACACAAGACTACATAAGGTGAGATCCTGTTAGAAGTATTCTCCAGATTGATTAAGTGGTTTATTCTTAAAACCTTTTCCAGTTGTCCTTATAGAAACATGGCATCTCTGACTCTACATCCACACATGAACATGAATTACATCCAAGCTAACATTATCCTGTACTGACTTAGCTAAGATATTAGCTATTTTCTTTAACATTAAATGTCGGTTATCACCATAGTAACATTATCAAACAAACAAATGTTTGTTATCAGTGTAATAATTATTAACCACTAACAAATGTATTTATATAGCATCATAGTAACATTATTAGGCATTAGCAAATGTCTATTATCACTATAGTAACATTATTAAACACTATGTGAACACCTGTAAAATATTTAAAAGAGTAATTGATCGATATTTCCAGATATTTGTTGATAACGTCAAAATAGTCTAATTAGTAGGTTATAAGTAATGATTACAATTTTTTGTTATCTTCTTATTGTTTATATCCATTCGGTTGTAGTAAATGATGATAGCATTTATCCTGTAATTAACTGTAAAATTTCCAATTGTGATGTTTTACAATTGTAAATATACAATTGTAATTGTATATTGAAATTTTTTCAATTTTATAATAAACAGTATATTTTGTTTAAATTTAAAATGTATCTTTCACTTTCTTATTGGAACAATTTTTATGAATTGTAAGTGGCTGTTGTTTATATATATATATATATATATATATAAAAAACACAATTTATGTACACATTTTTTGTAAATATGATACACAGGTTATATATATTTGTGTAGCAAGACACCAGTGCGTGTCTTTCTATCTTACTTCAACCTTTCAATATTCTGCACAAAGTCATCTGCCCTTTTCAAATACCCCACTCACCCATTTAGTAATAGGAGCATTTTCCTTTTCCTATCCCTGATGAAAAGTTAGCAACCTCACAAATGCTGCTAACACAAAGAAAAACATATGGAGGGATTACAATATCAATTACATGAAATTTTATTGTAAGGTATATATTCTTCATTAATTCATTATCTCTTACTATTTACATAAGTTTTCTCATTTCAACCAATTTAAGAATTGCTCTACTTTCGATGACTACACTTTCAAATGAGAACAATACAGACTACAACCATAAGCAACAAAAATTATTTATATATACATCATTGGGAACAGTTCTGACAACTGTTATCATACAATAAATATAACTTCATTCCTTTATCATTTGTTTTCACTTTTCTGGGTTTTTTTAAAGAAATAAATAATTAAAATTTTGAACCTTTAAGGACATAATTTTTTTAAAATTATTTTAGCCAAATGGATCCAGTGATTCTCTGCACACTGGTGATGTTATGGAAAACAACTTTAAAAATTTTTTTTATTTTCAAGACATGAGGTGATGAAAATCATAATTTATTTTTTGAGTAATGATAAAAATCGTTAAGGATGCAAATATTTAATAAAAGAAAATAAATTAAAATTTACTATGAAATTTTGTGATGCAGTGCAAATTGTATCCCTAATCAAGATGGTTTCAATTGATTGTAGTGAAAACATACAAATTACATGGCAATTGAGATTGTCAGCTAGTCTGGGATGTCAAGAGTGGATAAATCTGATTAAAGATGAAAAAATATTTAATGAAACAATATATTAATGTCTGCAGTGAAAGTTTATGATGACTGACAAACACTAAACCCTATTCCTTAACTCTAACTTCAAGATGGTTTGAATTGGCTGATATAGGAACATATACAAATAATATCTACTGGATGGAATGTCAAGAAAAATCTGAACTGCTAAAATTTTGATTTTCAAAGTTTCATAATTTTATGGACTACTATCAAAAGGCTATGATTTTCTGTTGGTATGAAAAACGACATCTGTGTAGAAATTACCAATAAAATCTAGAACAGTGTGTCAAACCAAAATTATCTAGGATATATAACAGGTTTACAACTTCTATATTTGCATTACAAGTGTGTGGCTTTGAGATGGCAATGAGGTTATTAATTCTGATATTTTTGTAGTATAATGTTAGCCTGTAATTGGGTGTAATACATTTTCTGTGCTACTTTTGTAAGTTTTTGATAATGTAGTCATTCATTCTATAACTAGGGCACGTTTGGTTCATGGACAATTCTATGAGAATAGACTTTGTCAGGATTTTGAGGAACTTCTCTATTATTGAAATGGGTTTAGATTTTGTCCCATTATATGGTACGTTGAACAAGTGTCTTCTGTAGCCCCAGGCTAAACAAAGCCTTGTGAATGGATATAGTAAATAAATAAATACAGACATACAAGTATGTATATGTTTGTGTTTGTATGAGTTGGTATTTTCTCTTATTAACACTTATGTTCACTGGTTGTGAGCAATGATGGTGTTATTTGCTTGCAGTCTACCTTGAAAGCACCTTTGGCATTCTTGACATAGTGTGTAATCTTTGTGAAAAAGAGTGGCATACCTACTATACAAATATGCCCTACCAACTTTGTTTCTTCATAACTTCCTGAAAAATGGATATGATTTTAAGGAAGTTTTCTACAAATGTGCTTGAGATGGTGTAGATATCGATTATATTGGAATTTGTGAAAAAATTTTCTGAGGATGGGAAGAGGAGTTTTGGAAAATTCACACATGTTGGCTTTATTTCCTTTATTTTAGAAAAATGGAGATGTTTTTAATGAAATTTTCTACAAATATCTTTCAGAATGTAGATTTGGGCTCGTATACATACATACAAGGACAGATACTGAACACGATAGATCTTTCCTGCAATCAGATCTGGACACAATGCAACAATGGATCACAGACTGGCAACTTAAGCTAGCTGTGGACAAGTGTACCACCATGCATTTTGGGAGAAAAAACCCAGCATTCACGCAATCCCTCCACAACACTAATATCAAGAAGTCTTCTTGTGAACGTGACCTGGGCACTACTGTCAGCAGTAATTTGCACTGAACAAAGCACATTTCTAAAATTGTCAAGAAGGACAAGGGTGTCTTGGCATCACTCAGCAAGACCTTTGTCAGCCACTCTCTAGCTATCTATTTAAGGGTGTATATGGCTATAGTGCAGCCACACTTGAAATTTGCATCACCAGTCTGGATCCCCTATCTTGCTCAGAACATCAACCTCCTGGAAACTTTTCAGAGATATGCATTTATCGTACTATGAACGCCTTGCTTCTCTGGGCATGGATACATTGAAGCTCTGATGTCTGGCAACTGACTTGGTAAACATCCACAAAATTATTAACCATTGTGCCAACAACAACCTTGAGCACCTTTTTGAATTCCATGTGTCTAACACACGTGGGTATAGCTACAAAATTAGAAAACAGCAGAGCTCCCATGACTTTCAGAAACATTTTTTCACACTCAGAGTTACTGAAGCATGGAACAAACTACCTGCATCAGTTGTTAGTTGCCAAGACATTGTATCCTTTAAAACCTCCATGCTTCCTGAAATTCACCAACACTACACCTGATATTCCCCCCACCTCCATACACATGTACACCATGACTCATACACTGTTCATTTCCTAACATTTGTACATAATCCTATGTACTGGCAACTATACACAATAATTTCATTATTATTATTATTATTGAAGGCCGTGATCTGGCAGAATCGCTAGCATGCTGGATGAAATGCTTAGTGGTATTTTGCCCATTGCTATGTTCTGAGTTCAAATTCCACCGAGGTCAACTTTGCCGTTCATCCTTTCAGGGTCGATAAATTAAGTACCAGTTTAGTACTGGGTCAATGTAATCGACTACTCCCTCCTCCAGATTTCAGGCTTTGTTCTTATAGCAGAAAGGAATTTTCTTGGCTTGGCTTCACTGACGAAAATTAGGAAGGCTGTTGTCCACATCTGCATGCTCGTTCATGGCTGAAAAGACCAATGTGGGATCAACATATCTAATTGCAATAACGACAGAGGTATGATTGTCCAGGATCCGATGATGCAGCTGCATTATCTTTTCACCTCTGACGGTTGTCTTCAAGAGATGCACTGCGAGAGATCTCAAACGAGGAAACAGCATCGCTAATGGTATGGCACCAAGCAGCATGGTCAGCTGTTAGAGTGGACCATTCACGATAATCAGTGTCACAAATGCTAAGGGACTGCTTCAGGCAGTCCTTGAAATGCTTCTTTGGTGCCCCCCTCTCTGTTGTGGCCAGTGGTGAGCTCACTGTACATGATGATCTTGGGTAGGTGGTGGTCTTTCATCCTGTCAACGTGTCCTGCCCAATGTAGTCATGTCTCAAATAAAATGGCTTCCAGGCTGGTGACCTTTGCTCACTTGAGGACCTCAGTGTTGGTAATGTAGTCACTCCAGTAGATGTTGTGGATGGTATGAAGGCAGTGTTGGTGAAAACGTTCAAGGAGCCTGAGATGACCAGTAGGGGACCCAGGACTCAGAGTCATATAGGAGTGTTGTGAGGATGATGGCCCTGTAGACTAACTTTTGTGCTGATCTTAAAATGTGTAGTGGCGCGAAATTATGGCCGCCATTAAGGAAGTACAATCTACGCATGCGCAAGGGACTTGCCTTCCCGGAAGCCCCTCGAGTGCACATGCGTAGTAAAACCAGCACTTAAAGCGCTTCTTTCGCTTTCTAAGCCTCTTTAGCATGATGCCTTCGATTTAACAACTTGATCCTCTGAGATTCCTCAACGAAGCTTTTAACCTTCCAATGCTGATTACAAGTTAACCAGCGACTACTAGGCTGAATGACACAGGATTTGTAAAACCAAGCATCACCAAAAATAAAACTTATTTTATTATGTTGTTAATTGTTCTACTGTTTCTTAATATATAGTTTTGTTGAAAGGTGATAGAGAGAGACTAATGTCTCTATTGCAACTATCAACCTTTTACAAATGCTTATTCCACACATGCTTGTGCAGTCTGCCAAATTTTGTGCCTCGTGCCTAAAGAATAGAAAAAAAAAAAAAGAATACTTGCATCTGATAAAATGTTATGTCCAAGATAAGTGAACTGCTGTATCGACTTCAGTTCTGTTTCAGCAATGGTGATGTGGGGCATCCTGTACTCTTCCTGGTTGGTATAAGACTTCAGTCTTTTTCAAGCTTACTTCCAGCCCAAAGAGCTGGGCGGCTTCTGTAAAGCAGGATGTGATGCGCTGGAGGGCTCTTTCTATGTGTGCGACAAGTGCAGCATCATCTCTAAAGAAGAGGTCCTGGATCACTTGCTCTTGAGTCTTAGTGTGGGCCAGTAGGTACCAGAGGTTGAAAAGATTGCTGTCTAGATGGTACCTGATGTAGACGCCATCTTCAGCTTGATCTACTGAACTTGACCGTCTAGCTATTGTTGATTGGTAGGTATGTAGCTTTGGATTTGATCGCGTTTTGCCAGATACGAATTTCAAATCACAATTCAATCATATTTTGCTCATGTGTGCAACAGATTTTATCCAATGAATGGCTGTTGTTCACGTGACAGTTTGGTAGCTCTTCTGGAACTTTCCAGGAGCAAGGCCTATAAATACAGTCAATTTAAGCGCCAATTTCGCAGAGTACCATAGACGTCAGAGCCGGTATGACATTCCCAACTCTCGTCAAATTCAGTGTATATAGCTGTTTAATGGCTGCCTATACAGTCGAGGATATTGAAGACATGACAGCATCTGAAGATTTAATATGTCAAAACCACCCCAAGTGTTACACCTTGAATAGACATTTTCCTTACATGCCATATTATGCTATTTTCACCATACTGCTCATATGTTGTTGGCACTCCGTCGCGGGTTTCAGTTGATCCAATCAATGGAACAGCCTGCTCGTGAAATTAACGTGCAAGTGGTTGAGCGCTCCACAGACACGTGTACCCTTAACGTAGTTCTCAGCGATATTCAGCGTGACAAGGCTGACCCTTTGAATTACAGGCACAACAGAAACAGGAAGTAAGAGTGAGAGAGAGAGAAAGTTGTGGTGAAAGAGTACAGCAGGGTTCGCCACCATCCCCCGCCGGAGCCTCGTGGAGCTTT
>NC_068987.1:24248229-24260265 GCF_001194135.2 Octopus bimaculoides | reverse complement strand
ATGAGGTGGATTCAATCCACCATAGCCAAATTTAAATTAACACTACAACAGAACTTTTCCCACGTTGGAACAATGGTTTTTCTCTGACAGCAGTTTTACATTTTCCAGATGCCTTTAGCTAGGCCGAAATAATGTCTTCACTACTTGATCCTTTCTAACCTCTTCTACTTCACCAAAAGCTAGAATAGAGATAACAAGACCACCAACTAAATCTATTGTTCTCAATGATATATCTATCCTTCTGGATCGTTATAAAAGCAAGGAAACCCCAAGCAAAAAGTTAGTTTAGTCACCAGTCAGTGCCGACTCAACCAGTTTAGTCACCAGTCGGTAACAACTCAACGAGTCCAGTCACATGGTGACAACGAAGTCTAGCTGACCAGCTACAACCTTGGCCAGAGGAAGAAATGAAGTTTACTGTCAGCAACTGTGAGACAACGTCCCATACCCTACAACTCACGCTGGCTCTAATTCTGTTCTTTTACATATTCTATCGCTATTTGTGGCTTACTACTAACAATTCGTATACACCAAACTATGCAAAGAAGCATTCTACCGCATGCTTTCAGATATTATAACCTGCCCGTCGAGGCAAGGTCTTGTAATGTAACGGTAAATAAATATTTCCTTAAAACTTCATGCATTGTTCATCTTTCGCATCTTATAACATGCAATTATAACAACAAATTATTATCGTTACAAACTGGCGATCTCGACGTTGCACCATAACAGGCATCGCTACAAATATTAAAAATTAACCGTTACATATATATATTAATTGAAATACATGAACATCTTTTCATACTAACACAACACAGTAAATTATGTTCAAACATTGTGCATTGTTGTGAAGTCACTACAAGAAATTTTCTGTTAACTTGATTAACTATCTAATTTACCCACCAAAATCATATTACACGTATTTAATTATTTTGACACACTTCAGACAACTGTAATTTGCACTTACGAAATAATCTGAGAAAGAGAGAGTTACTTCCCTTCTATAGTCTAATGACCATCAGCTGTTTGTAATATGTTTGTTATATAATCAGATTTTCAAATGACGAGGATTAAAAATATACTGACAGCCCGTAGGCTTTGATGTTTTCCTTTGTTTTTATTGTTAGAAAGAGCTTTAAATGATGGTGAAATTCTCAGTGAATAAAATCTCTGATAAGTATGAACTATTTGTTGCATCAATTTTTTCCGATGTATCGACTATGCAACTTTTTCTCAACTTGCCACATACTGCCTAACCCAAACCTTTTACCAGTTACAACCTAAACATTAAACATACACACATAAAGATTCACATGAATATATATTTACATACATTCATTGGTATGATAACCCTCCTGCAACCACCAGATACAATAACATTTATCAGTTCATTGCAGTTTCACAGGCTATATCTGTTTTTCTGTTGAACTCAGATTTGTCTGGAATTTGCAATAACCTTACTATTGGAAAGACTCCAGTAAGGTGGAGCATCTGCTGGAAGTTAAACAGAGTTATCACATTATTTTCATTAGCCATATCAGATCATGTGCTTTGATAATGTTTTTCTTCATGCCTACTTATATAGTTACCTCTTATAATTGAATAAGAGATAACTACATCCACAATGATTGTAGATTCTGCTCTGACCTCTTCTCTCACATTTTAACTTCTCATCACGGAGCATAAAGCTTGGGGGTTTGTAGTCTTGCAAGCTGTACGTAACCTCACAAGTGTTGGTAACATGATAAAAAAACAAAAAGTATCTAATGCACATTGTGAAGTCAATGTTAGGAAGGACACCCAACCATAGAAACCATACCAAAGCAAACACTGGAACACAATCCAGTACTTTGACACCCTGAATCCTGTCAAACTATCCAACCCATGCCAGCATGGAACATGGACATTAAACAATGATGATGATTGTAAAAACACACAGCATATAGTGCATCTCCTACTGCCTCCCAGTATTATCCAGCATATTTAGGGAAGTTAGCTCATCATTATTGTAAGTTTTTTTAAGAATGGACATGCTCTAAATAACTCTTGTTATAACTATATTGAATTTTTTAATGGTTCACCAGTTGCACCTCTTACCGGCATTGATATATGATCTAGTGTTTTCAACATTGTTGTTGATATATTGTTAATTCCTCCAACTTTTAACAGCAATATAAAGTTGTTTGTAGATTTGAAGAAATGTGCCAAGTATATTTCAAGTGTTTTCTGTTAGCTGTATATATGCTGTCTTAATATTATCTTGTTTTTACTAGTTTTATGTATAACCTTCAACAGATATTTTCCATTGAGTGAAGTTTTGTGATTATATTCAGATTTCTGAGCATTTTGTTATTGTGTGAGATTTTGAAGTGTATATTATCTATATAGCTGTATATCTTCACACTTTTATCAGGGGTATTGTGGTACTTCTGTTGCTGCAAAATCATTAGCTGACCAATGACAATAAGTTGCTTGTTACATTTCTAGTCACAGGCAGATTGTATGGAGGGTTGTATCAGCTGATATTAGTCCTCCTGGGTTTAATGTCTTTTGTATTGTTTTATGTACTTCAGTTGTACATTCCCTATAAGAGGATGGCTGTCAGCTGATAAGTTTAACATTTTTCTGTTTATATCCTTTGATTTGTTAAAAAAATATAAATAATATTTGTGTAACTGAAGTTTTCTAGTTTTAAAATGTTTTTTTATCATTCAGATAAATATAGATAATACATCTTATGACACTCCTGAGGTTAATCTATTTCAATAGCTTTTAGCCAAGAAATATTTTTTCAATAATTGTTTTACTCAATATTTTCAATCAACAATCAGAACTGGTGCAGAGTGAAGTGAAAACAGGTATACACATTTATTTATATAACTGTGCAGTGATGCTATCATCAAGTTGTGAGAATATGTTTCTGATGTTAAGAGAGAAAATAAATATTTTAAGAGTGCTTCACCAGTGGTAAGTTATCTATTTGTTGATGCTTTTGTCAGTTACTGATCTTCGTAAGTCCTTCCAGACCGGTGAGATCGGTAGGGTTGATATTTTGATTTTCAGTTTGAAGATTCATTGGGAAAAACATGGGCAGAGAGGTAATTGTAAGAGGGAACATGTTCAGATATTTCAGAGGAGATACCACTGCAGTAACAACAGAGAGAGAACAAATTGTTTCCATGAGATAGTGGTTGAAGCTTCTTTGTGATTGAATCAGTTAAATTACTTTCTTTTGAATTTGCTCAAGGATGCAAATGTATTAATATCATCAGTGCCATCCCATAGATATACACACTGCTCCATGGTTTGTCTTATTTGAGCTTTGTATAGATTTAACAATTGAGGTTGTTAATCTCCTGATTCTAAACAAGAATCCTAGTATTTGTGATAGTTTATTAATGTTATATATGTGGAAATACAATATAATGGCACCAAAGATTGCAAAACCTAACAAGTGTAACAACTGAGGGATTTGTTATTCGCGACTACAAACTATATGGTATAACATGTTTTATTGATAAGTCTAGTAAACAAGTTGGTGTGTTGTCAAAGTGACAAGGATGTCATGACTTCGTTGAAAGATGCTTTTCAGGTCTATTCCTAGATTCAGTGAATTATTGGGGGTAAGGTGTTTAGGAAGATAATGCACATGTGTGGACAGTATTTTTAGAAATTACCAATGCAGTAGTGGTTTACATATAATATGTGCTGAATCCTGTTACATATACTTTACTTCAATATGAACATAGTTGTGAATATGTCCAAAGATGTTATAGAAATACAGCTCCTCTCCTGTCTCATGAAGTTACCAGTTTCAGGATATGATACACAATAGATATTTCAGAGATATTGCTTCTCTTCCTGAATGTGTTGATGTTTGTTTAATTTACAGCTTAGAAAACAAGATACCACAAGTGTATAGCTTCTCTCCTGCATGAATGTGTGTGCATAGAATGATGTATACTATCAATAGTATATGCAACAGTATTGTTAAGTAACAGCAGAGTAATGCAGTTATTGCGTTCATAAGTTAGGAGATTAAAAAGAATTTAATCTAAAATTTATCTTCATCATACATTTTTCAGATAGAAATATTTACATCTTCATAAAGAGATTTAGTTTCTTTATTTAAAACAATCACATATAAACAATAGAGTGATGCAGTCAGATCTCAGGGTGCAGGGCGTTACAGATGAGGTGTCAGAAGTCAATTCAGAGTGATGATCTGCTGTATCATAGACCTTGATACATGCAAATTAACATTTGCTTAAGCATCAGAGAAATGATAAATTACATGGATTTTCCAAACAAAATCAGTTTCTTAAAGGCATATACTTTAAATTTATTTTATCAGAATAGGTAGTAAGACCTGACTGTATAAAAAGAACTAGAATATAAGTTCTAATACATATTATCCTATGATGAAGTGCATTTTATTAAGGCTTGTGTATTTTACTTAAAACATACTGTAATGTTAATCAGTAAATACATTTCCATATTATTTACTCTCAATTTCAAATAAACCAAGAGTATCTTTTCTCCTTTCTAGGCATTTCTAAAATGTATATATATATATATATATGTAGATGAGCATTTTGAAAGCAAGTATTTATTAGAAATATCACACTGATAAGTTTTAACATCACCAATATAGACATATTTGTTGTAATATGAAAATATGGCTATATAATTTTATGAGAATGATTTAATGCAGGTGAGAGTGACAGCTTTTTTTCTTGTATGAATGCTTGTATCTCATTAACTCAACATTTTAGAGAGAAGTATTTTCAACAGGGATATAGCTTCTCTCTTATAGGACAGACTTTTCATAGTTCACTCAAATGAAAATAACACCTGTTCTGAATGCAAACACAGTAGTCTTCACTAAAATAACACAACAGCCAAATTGTGATGCTAAACCCAGCAACAAATATGTGAATGTGTTTCCAAATGGTTGTCACCATTAAAAGAGAATTATTTACTTTATATATCAGAGTCATCTGGCTTCTTTTCTGTATGAACACGCTTGTGAGTATTCAAATAGCTACTTCGAGAGAATGATTTACCACAGATATCACAGTGATATGGTTTCTCTCCAGTATGAATGCGTTTGTGAGTTGTCAAGTGACTATCTATGGAGAATGATTTACCACAGATACTGCAGTGATATGGTCTCTCTCCTGTATGGATACGTTTGTGTTTAGTTAAACTACATGGTACAGAGAATGATTTGCCACATACATCACAGAGATATGGCTTCTCTCCTGTATGAATACGTTTGTGAGTTGTTAAGATATTTGTTTGAGAGAAAGATTTACCACAGATGTCACATTGATATGGCTTCTCCCCTGCATGAATGCGTTTGTGAGTAGTTAAGTGACTATCTACAGAGAATGATTTACCACAGATATCACAATGATATGGCCTCTCTCTTGTATGAATATGTTTGTGAGTAGTTAAGTGATCACTTCGAGAGAATGATTTACCACAGATATCACAGTGATATGGCTTCTCTCCTGTATGAATACGTTTGTGAGTAGTCAATTCACTATATCGAAAGAATGATTTATCACAGCCATCGCAGTCATAAGGCTTCTTTCCTGTATGAATATGTTTATGAGTAGTTAAATAATCACTTCTAGAAAATGTTTTACCACAGATATTACAGTCATATGGCTTCTCTCCTGTATGAATACGTTTGTGAGTAGATAATTTGCCATTGCGAGAAAATGATTTTCCACAGATATCACAGTGATATGGCTTCTCTCCTGTATGAATACGTTTATGAGTAGTTAAATAACTGCTTTGAGAGAATGATTTATCACAGGTATCACAGTGATATGGTTTCACTCCTGTATGAATGCGTATGTGAGTAGCTAGGTGAACTTTTGTAGAGAATGATTTACTACAGATATCACAGTCATATGGCTTCTCTCCTGTATGAATACGGTTGTGTGTAGTTAAGGAACCCTTCTGAGAAAATGATTTACCACAGATATCACAGTGATATGGTTTCCCTCCAGCATGAATAGGTTTATGTTTAGTTAAGGTACCTTTTTCAGATAATAGCTTAGAAACATCACAGTGTTTTGATGACTTTTCTATTTGTTTCAGTGTCTTATCAGGAAAATCAGTCCTTGACTGTATTTTATATTCATCCTGGTTGTCACATAATTCATTTTCCATAATTTTCTTCTCTTACCACAATATACAAATACTTTTCTTGTGTTAGGCTTTATATTTCAACAAACATTTCTTGAACTTTATTTCCATCAACTCTGATCTTTGATGATGTCTGAAGATGCAACTAATGGTTACTTACATGGTGATTTATCATAAGAAATCATTTCTGTGCAAGTATTCCAAGACTGTTTTATTACAGAAGTCTGTCTTGTAGTAAGAAATCAATGCGTATGGTAACACTAAAATAGATCCAGTTACCTAGATATACATGAAATTTCTGTCAAGAGAAGCCAGTTATGTCTCTGTGGTAAATTTGTCCAAGTTTAATTAGAATGCAAAATTATCTTGTATTTATTCCAGAAAGTAGAGAAATATTATTAATAATATCAGGTCAAAGGAATTATTTCACGGTAATTCCACCATAGATTTATACAAACAAAGTTTTATCAGTTCTGTATAACATCTTTAAAAAGTATGACAAACATTGGTGATTTATATGAAGGAGAGAATCATTTTATGCCAATGTCAGCTGAAATAATAAAGAAACAGTGTTAGAAACAATACAAACTTTGTTACATTTCTATATTAACAAACTATAAATATAAACATTTACCTGAATATTTCAACTTTAATTTCTAATTTCTTATTAACATGACTTCACACAACTTTGTGGGAACTCTGCATTTGTAAAATACAACAATGTCAGAGTGTGTACCATGCCAGATTAAACAGGCAATGAAGGCAAATGAAGCCCTCACCAGAAAACTCGTTAAGCTAAAAATAACAGTTAAATGTCTGATACACAGAAATATGTTACTAAGACGACTTATCTGTGGCATACGATTTTTTTTTTCACTTTAAGTAAATTCCCAGGTAAACGTTTCTAATAGAAAGGCAGAAGACACCAGAAGCAAAAATAAAGAATATACACGCACAAGTGTAATTTGTTACATAATCTCTATAATACACATGATAGTGAATGAAATAATTCCCCGTTTTAACTTTTTTAATTACAAGTGTGTGTGTGTGTATGTTGAAATCTACGGATGCACAAACGTAGAAAACAAAATGAAACAAACATGGACGACTTGTTCCGAAACACCTCCGACTGGGGAACGGTTCTCAAAAATAACCTCTAATTGTTTTCCCCCAAAATTCCTATGTCCTCGGAATCTACATAGTCCGAGGTATATTTGTAGAGAATTTCATTTAAAAATATCCATTTTCCCGAAAGTTAAGACGAATTGAAGTGGACTCCGGTGAATTTCCGAAATTCCAACCCCACCCCCAAAACAAGTTGTATATTCGGAATATACATGATATAACACATATTCGTAGAAAATTTCATAAACAAAAATATCCATTTTTCTGAAAGTTATGATCATCTAAAGTCCGCGGGTGGGGGTGGACAGAAATCTGTAGTTATGCCATGAATGTTGGTTCGTTTACACTGTTTATATAGAGAGGAAGTGATAGTAAAAGACAGTTAACATAGCAAGCAATATATAAATGAGCACTACAAATACTGAAAGAATAAAAGACAATGGATGAGAGGGAATATATATGCAAGGTGAGAGAGAACTTCATAATATAAAATCAAAACAGAATTTTGTTTTTCGCTTTCAACTTTTTTTTTTTTCTTTTTTTTCACTTTCTGAACAGCCTGATGTTTAAATAATTTTCTTCTGAAAATTAGAATTCATTTCATCATTTTGTATATGCATCAAGAAATTTCATAAAAATGAAGTTATAGTTACTGTATGTATGTATGCCATCTCTCGATACTACTACAAAAAGGTGGCAAAAGCATACTCCCATGATGTGACGGGTAACACTGGTGTCAATAATTGTAAACAAATGATTTAATACTTTTAGCCAACGCACGATCATCGTCATTTATAGCAAATCGAAGAAGAATAAATCTTTGATGAAATACATAATTTCAGAACATACTGTTTACTGATAATAATCATAATCTTCGCAAATATCCAATCACTATGTTTATGTGTCATTATCACCTACATTCGGCTGTCAAACTAGAGACAGCACGTTCTACATGAAAATTTGGTAGGGGTGATCACAGCCGGAACAACTTTTAGAATAGGTCTGCCAGACCAATTCTGACCTGGAACTAAACACCTGCAGACTAAACTGTAGCTTTATTTTCGAAAAAATATTGACTGCATAGGTCGATATTTTTAATACTTATATATCAATATAGGGTGAAAACAAAAGTTATCGAATGTACTCATACACAGAGAAGTTTTGCCAAGTGAGGATGAAACCAGTCCACTTACCACTGAGCTGTTCAACGAAATAGCCAGGTTCTATAAGTTATCGTCAAGAATTTCCGAGATAGATTAATCAATAATGGCGAACCACGACTAATTTCTTTGTTACCTTCGCTACCGGAAGAAAAGAAAAGAAAAGGAAGTGACGTAAAGAGTAAATTAATACAGCTGTCTGCACCCCACCCCCATCTCTCCACATATCATTTTATTTGTACCAATCTTTGACGGCGGTCATGTTAGGGCACCATATTGGAGAATTCTTAGTTGAATGAATCAGACCCAGTACTTTTTTTTTTAAGCCTGGTACTTATTTTATCGAACACTATGTCGATCCGCTAATATACGAGGACAGAAACACACCAACACCGGTTGTCAAGCGGTGATGGGAGACAAGCACAGACACATGTGTGTGTGTCTTTGTGTGCTGAGGTTGATTCACGACGAGCTTCTTTACCAAATCCACTCAAAAGGCTTTGGTCAGCCCAAGGCTATAGTAGAAGACACTTGTCCAAGTGGGACTGATCCCGCAACCGTGTAGTTGGGAAGCAACTTCTTATTACGTAGCCACTCCTCTGCATATATATATATATATATATATAGTGTCTGAATTTTATAGTGTTAATTATCCATCACGGCTGGTCTTACCAATCGATTTCAAGTGAAATTATATAATGCAGTGTTAGGCAACAAACCAGTAATATGCGCTCATCAGAGATAGCCGACATGTAATAGGAAATAGCGACCGCTCTCCACTGCTGGAGGTGGAAATGAACACGACCGGTCGGCGTCTGCTGTGTAAAGGTGGTAGGCTGAAAAAAGTTCCAGAGGAGTCCAACATGAGTTATATCCCTTGGTTATGCTTGCTGTTGGTGCGTGTAAAGGATAAAGTTGTGTGGGGTTTTTTTTATATACTACCGTGTGGTGTGAAATGTGTAATGTGATGCGTAAAGTGTAGTGCATACGGTGTGTAATGTATAGTGTGTTGGTTTGTTTATGTGAGAATAGAATTCGTATGAGCAGGTATGTGTTGGGGTGGTTATCTACGGGATGTCTGTCTTATGGGCGTGTGTATTTGTGAACATGGGTATTTTGGTGTATGTCTTTAGCTGATATACCCTCCAGCCTTCATCAGGTGTCTTGGGGAAATTTAGAACCTGGATTCTCCAAGACACCTGATGAAGGCTGGAGGGTATATCAGCCGAAACGTTGTGTTAACAACAAACAAGATGAGGACAAATATCCGTCAAATGTAAATAATGTACATAATTCCTCATCTCTTAAATATAGAACTCCTCGTGCTTTGCTCAATGCTCTGAAAGTAAAACTACACCATAAATGGGCTTTAGCTCCACAAGAACAGCTGCATGTCGCATGTGAAGTATTCACACCTAGACTTAAGGCTGTGGTTCGAAACAGAGGTGGTCATATCGAATAAATGTGGCAGTGTCATAATTGTGTTTCCTTTACCATTGCTTAGACCCAAAATATAACAATATTTTACCTTGGCAAAATTGAAAAAGTTGGTTGCCTTAATTTTGGGACACCCTATATAAATATATATAAATAAGCAATCGCAACCAGGCGTGCTGTGCCTTCAGCTTAACAATCAGCCAACAGAAGACCAAGGTAATGGGCCAAGGTGTCTTGGATACCCCCATCATTACCATTGACAACCACTCACTTGATGTGGTCTGTGAGTTTATGTACCTTGGCTCAACAATTACAGATGGCCTCACACTCGACCAGGAGCTGAACAGGAGAATTGGGTTAGCAGCCTTGAGCTTTGACCTTCGCCAAACTAGCTCAAAAAGTGTGGTTAAATGGCAAGCTGACGAGATCCACCAAATTCACATTTTATAATGTATGTGTCTTCAGCACCTTGCTATACAGTGGTGAGACCTGGTGCCTTTATGCCAGACAAGAACACCACCTGAATGCCTTTCATCTGCACAACTTTCGGAGTATTCTTAGGGTCAAGTGGAATGACCACATCACCAACAATGAAATACTTACCCATTCCCAGCTATTAACTACTTTCACACTACTTCGGTAACGCCATCTCTGCTGGCTGGGACATGTGCACTGGATGCCTGACAGGAGGTTACCAAAAGATATAATGTATGGGGAGCTAGCCTCTGGCAGACGTGCTCGCTAACGACCACACCTCCGTTTCAAGGATGAGTACAAACGTGACATGAAGGCAATGAGTATGAATACCAAAATCTGGGAAAACATGGTCTTAGTTTCAGTTCCCTGCAAGGCACCTTGGGTGTCTTCTACTGTTGCTTTGGGTCAACAAAAACCTGATGATTGGACTAAATAGTTGGAAAGAGAACGCTCATCATGTATGTGTATGAATTCTTGTCTTGATATTATGTGATTGTTGTAAACGAGCAACCCTCCCTCATAAGCGCACCCCACCCCCACTCAGTCCTACCCATCCCTTATACCCTACCGCCCCATGCTTTTCCCACCACCACTGACCAATTCCCATCCCCACATTTTCACACCTACACACGTCAATATCACCAGCACTCTCTTACACATGCACACCTTCGTTTTGGGATCACTACGTTATCTCCCCTTCTTCTTAACTCTCCTGTGTGACCCTTCTGTCAGCATTCGCCATGATAGATCGCTAACCACTACACACATTTTTTTTCTCTCCTTGTTTCTTTCTGTGGAAGAGCGTAGGCTCAAAACATTAAAGACTTTTTCTATTCCCGAGCGTTATACTAATACATCTGTTTGTTGTCTACACCACCTGTATTCATCTGTAGTTTTTTTTTGTGAATTCTCCCTATATACATATATATATTCAACTTTACGATGAAAGTAAAGTTTTTAAAAAAAATTTTATTTTTAGAAGCATTGAGATGTATTGTAAGATACAGAAATAAATTCAATTCTCAAATGCGTGATAATGCTATAAAATAGCGTGATCAGGATAAATTATCCATATAATGCAGAAAAATACGTTGCCGGCCAGCCATATACATATATATATGTATGTATATATATCAGGTCATCCCATAAGTTCTGTCCGATTTTATGTTGTTTAAAACTGAATGAAATTTAATAGTATTTTAGAATGTCTAATGGAATTAAAAATTATTTTTATGCATTTGTGTACATTTAAGCTAATTCAGTATTATTTTACAGAATAATAGAATTAAAATTTCTTTGATTAAAACCCTTTGTAACATGGAAGTATCCAAAGAGCATTTGAGGCACAAAATGCTTTATGAGTACAAAAAAAGGAAACTTTGCAGCTGAAGCGACTTGAAACATACACTCAATTTATGGGAAAGAATGCTTGAATGAAAGAACTTGCAGAAGATGGTTTGCAAAATTCAGAAGTGGAGATTTCAGCCTTGAAGATGAAGATCGAACAGGATGTCCAGTTGAGTTTTATAAACTCCTCGAGGCATTACTTGAAGAAAATCCTGCATTACAGTTGAAGAATTGGCAGTAAAGCTTAGTTCAAACCATACAACTGTTCATCGTCATCTTCAACAACTTGGAAAGGTTCCTAAACTTGGAAAATGGGTGCCTGATGAAT
>NC_068987.1:24223426-24248163 GCF_001194135.2 Octopus bimaculoides | reverse complement strand
ATATATATATATATATATATATATATATATATATATACACACATGTATATGTATGTGTGTGTGTGTGTGTGTATATATATATATATATATATACATACATACATACACATATTCTGAAATGAAGGTTGTAAAAATGAATTGCTGCTTCTGACTTCTATAAAAATTTAAACCATTGGGAAAATGTAAATATTACAATAGTAAAAAAATGGTTTGTGATCTGTATATGGATATTTTCAGAGTTTTTGAACCACAAATGTTTCATGCAATAAAGACTAATGCAGAGAATAATGGATGCTAAATATTAAAGGTGTAAATAAAAATTTTTATATAAAAATCATAAATATGGGAAACGATTCTGAAACAAAATGGTAATATTTCACAATGAAACTCTATAAATACAACATTCATCCATTTCTTGAAGTAAGCCAAAAGCTCCAGTGAACTCTCACCATGACCATCCTACTGTAGCTTGATTTATTATTGTAATAACAGTTTTCAGTTTCTTGAGTAAATTGTGACCAATTAAATCAGTATTTTGAGATAATGTTTTATAAAAGACAGCACAATGGTTTGGTTTATTTAACGTACTAATCTGTATATGAGTTGGGTAAGCATTCTTAAAGAATGTTTGACTACAGAATTCAAGGCTATGATTTCTTATCTGAGGAGATTTGTTTGTGACTAGTTTATATTTCTAATATAAGAGAATGTTTTACCATGAACATCACAATGGTTCAGTTCCTAACATAAATGAGTGAGACTATAGATATGTCTAAAAATTTTCTCTATAGACATCACAGTGGTAAGGTTTCTCACATGTATGAGGAGTTAGACCAGAATATCTAAAAGATATCACAAAGGTACATTTTCTTGTCTGTATCAATATTTATATGGGGAGTTAAGATTTCTGAAGGAATATTTTTTCCACATATATCATAGTGACATGGTTTCTCAGCTGTGTGATTATGTTTGTGAATAATCAATTCACTGCTACAAATGAATATTTTATAATAGACATTACAATAGTATGGTTTCTCCCTTGCACGAGTACATTTGCAATCAGTCAGGTATTATTGAGAGAATTTTATACCAGATATCAGTGATACTGTTTCTCATCTGTATGTGTATGTTGTGACTTGTCAAGTGATCTTAACCAGAGTTTTTTTTTTTTATAAAGAACAGTGGTATAATTTCACATCTGTATGACTTACACCCATGAACATTCACAATTAAGAAAGAATGTTTTACCACATAGCACAGACAAGATTTCTCACTTGAGTAAACATTGAGGAAAATGTTTAACCACAAATACAACAGTATGCTTTCTT
Organism: Octopus bimaculoides; assembly: GCF_001194135.2. Classification (NCBI taxonomy): domain Eukaryota; kingdom Metazoa; phylum Mollusca; class Cephalopoda; order Octopoda; family Octopodidae; genus Octopus; species Octopus bimaculoides. The sequence continues at coordinate 24,246,835 of NC_068987.1, read as the reverse complement.
ACCTGTGTGAATATGTTTGTGACTTGTCAAATAATCACTCCAAGAGTATGCCTTACTGCAGTTAATAGTGCTGTGGTTTCTTAGTTATGTAAGTGTATTTGTGCACTGACAAAGAACCATTTATAATGAAATCTTTAGAGCAAACTTTACAAAAGTAAATATTTGAACTTGTGTGAAGTGATTTGAGTTCATTGATGTCCTTACATTTTCTAAATGTCTTTCCCTTGATATCACAGACATATAATTTCTTCTCTTCGTCTTCCTCAGTTTGGTAAGGAAATTTCATTATTTTCCCTTTGTGTTTCCTTATAAACCTGATTCTCGTGCAGCCTCTCCTCCATAATGTGATTTGTTGTTCATAGAACACAAATATAATGTTTTATAAGGCAAATGACACTGCGATTAATGTGCTAGACTATTGAGCACAAGATCATGAGATCAAAACTTACAGATTATAATACAGTCTATTTTCTCTTCAAATAATGAATATTTGAAAATATTTGTAGTTATGTCTCAAGTATAAATAAATATTTTCAAATATATTAAGGGATAAATTTATTCCCTCAGATTTTAATTTTGTAATTAAAGCTAATCAATTCAAACATAACTGCATTTGCTCCACTTATCAAAATATATCCAGATATGTAACACATTATATAATAATGGCTTTTTCAAGTGTTTCCATTGCAATATCACTCAGGAGATTTATTTCAAATCACTTTCATTAACTTAGATAACCACTGTGATGTCTTCATTATTAAATCAGTTCTTCAATTTTTTTGGATTCTTCATGGATCTGTTGATGTAACTTGCGTGAGAAATGATCACTTCAGTAATACCAGACACACTAAAATTAAGAGACAGTAAAAAAAATGAAACACATTTCAATACAAAGATATAACAGAATACAACACAAAGAATTACAAGAATTTCATAACCTGCATTATTGCATAGATAAGTTCAATAGAAATACAAGACTCTGTGTTTGTAACAAAACTTAGGCATTACTTTTTGTAAAGATTTATAAAAGCCTCTATCTTAACTTTAAGTAAAAATGATGTTATGACATCAAAGTACCACAAGATTCTCATACTCTGATAGCTTGCTATAAAGTTACTATTAATCTTCTATCTCAACAATTTGTCTATATATGCATGAAATATTCATCCCTTTCTGACACCATGTTTTAGGCAGACATCACAAAACTCAACCTCTGCAGCAGAGGATAAAAGTAATGAGAACTTCCTCGTTTCAGTCAGTTGACAGTAGCCATGCTGGAGCACTGCCTTAAAGGGTTTTAGTGAAAGAAATCAACCCTAGGAGTTATTCTTTGTAAGCCTAGTACTTATTCTATCAGTTTCTTTGCCAAACCACTCAGTTATTGGGACGTAAACACACTGACATCGGTTGTCAAGCGATGGTGGGAAGACAAACACAAAGACAAAAACACATAAATATACATACATAATCCACTCACAAGGCTTTGGTTGACATCACACTCAAGGAACCACACAATGGGACTGAACCCGGAACCATGTGAATGGGAAGCAAGCTTCTTACCACACACCCATGCCAGGATATGAAATTAATTAACTTCAAATTATTATTTAAATGAATTGGAAACTGACATTATTGTTTAACTATCCACTCTTCCATGGGTTGGACAGTGTTTGTGGAAGCAAATTTTCTACAGTTGAATGCCCTTCCTGTTGCCAATCCTCACTTGTTTCCAAGCAAGATAATATTTCTACATGGTAGATAAGCACAGGCATGGCTGTATGGTAAGAAGCTTGCTTTTCAACCACATGGTTCCAGGTTCAGTCTTATCTGTGGCACCTTGGGCAAGTGTCTTCTACTATAGCCTCAGGCCAACCAAAGCCTTGTGAGTGGATTTGGCACCTGAGCATTGGTTGGAATTTCTTCAGTTCATTCTCTTCTAATTTAGAATCTGCATCAGCAACAGCCTGATAAATATGTTTGTCTGTCTGTATTTGTTCCCCCACTATCACTTGACAACCAATGTTGGTGTGTTTATGTCCCTGTAACTTAGTGGTTTGTCAAAAAAGACCAATAGAATAAGTACTAGGCTTACAAAGAATAAGTCCTGGGGGTTGATTTGTTTGACCAAAGGTGGTGCTCCAGCATGGCTACAGTCAAATGACTGAAAAAAGTAAAAGAATGTTTTCACAGCAAATGAGTGACACACATTTATAACTAGCATGTGATGTGAAGAGGAGACCCATATACACATGGACATATGTATGTGTGTGTATAAACGATGGACTTCTTTCAGTTTTTATCTACCATATCTACTCACAAGGCTATAGCAGAAGACATTTGCCCAAGATGCCATGTAGTGGGGTTGAACTTGATGCCATGTAGTGGGGTTGAACTTGAAACCATGTAGTTGGGAAGCAAACTTCTTAACCACCCACCCACCACTTATTATTAACAATTATTTATTTAAAGAAGAAAAAAAAAAACTTACCCATTGTTGATTGTGCATACTGTTTACATTTAGTAGTTCATTAACAAACCGCTCATACTCATACTGCTTTTGAAATTCTGCTGATCGATGTTGCACACCACGACGAAGTATTTTTAGAGCTTCTCGCATCTGAGCATTGGTTGGAATCTCTGGAATTTCTTCTTCTGGATTTAGCTCATTCTCTTCTAATTTAGAATCTGTATCTGTAACAGCCTGGCATATTTCTGACACTGTCATTGTAGCCTCCAATTCCACTTTGTCATCGATAGCCAACCAATAGTCAAACTCTTCTTTTTGCATGTCATCTGGGTTTCTGTCAAGAATTTCATTTGTAATAAGTTCTAATTCATTGTTAACAAGGGTTTCTGTGTTTGCTTTACAAAATCCACTTTTTTTGAAACAGTTTTCAATAGTCTTCACTGATACTTGGTCCCATGACATTGCTAGCATATGCAATACATCAAGAAGGGAAATCTGTTTTGCGATTGCATTTACATCCGACTGGCTTTGACTATCATCAATTTCAGGTAAAATTCTTATACAAATTTCTCTACGATAATAAGCTTTTAAAGCTCGTGTGATGCCTTGGTCACATGGTTGAATTAATGATGTAGTATCTGAAGGTAATAAAATTAATTTGATGTTTTTTAATGACAAATTATTTCTATGTGCCAAACAATTGTCAACTAACAGTACAATTTTTCGCTTTAATTCCAAATCCCACATAAGTAACCAGTTGTTAAAAATATCTGTAGTCATCCAAGCATTAGCATTTGAACAGTAACGAACAGGTAAACTTTTGACACCTTTAAAACACACAGGATTTTTACTTTTTCCAATAACCACAAGCTCTCGTTTCTGTCCTTTCATATTAGCGCAACATAGAACTGTCACTTGCTCTTTTGAACATTTAAATCCTTTGGCATTTTCATTTTTTAACGAATAAGTATGTTCCGGCATTGCTCGAAAATAAATCCCTGTTTCGTCTGCATTGTAAATATCTTCCGGAGAATATTCAGCAATAATTTTTGGCCATTCTGTCTTAATCCACATTTCAGCTGATGAAACATTAGCCCTTTTCCCCTCGCCATGAACACGCTTGTATACAATATTCTCTCGTCTTTTCCATCTGTTAAACCAACCTTCAGTTGGTGTGAAATTTGTTTTACCCATTTCTTTTGCAAACTCTTCTGCCTTTTGGCGCATTAGCGGGCCATTAATTGTTGTATTCTTTTCACGAACATTGCCAAACCAAATTTTCAATGCTGACTCAATTTGACTATCTTTGCCAGACCGTACTCTCTTACGATCTATGTTCTCATTAGAAAGTGCTAATTTTTCAATACTAGATCTGTTTTTTAAAATCTTACACAAAAGTGGTTGGGAAATATTCAAGTAAACAGCAGCACTGCGCTGGCTCATTTTGGGTAACTTATCATAACACCCCAATATGTTTAGTTTTTCTTGTAAAGACAAATCTTTACGTTTCTTATTTACCTCTTTCATCATGATGTTTTAATAGTCGCCTATGCTCACTTTATTTAATTAGGAAACAATATAAATAAATATCAATATCACAACTTTGTTTGGCCTCTGACAAATGTCAACGAAAACAGATTAACTGAAAATTTTGATAACAATCTCTAGAGCAATAAGTGAATAACTCTTTACTTGACATTAAATAAAGTATTTAGAAAAGTTTGATTTTGATGACAATAACCTTTGATAATATAATCCGTGATTATAATAAGCGTCTCTCTCTATATATATATACACACACATATATATACATACATATATGAAGAAAGCAAATTAATACTAATTTTTCATTTTACTAAGAAAAATGTATTATCTAACAAAAATAACGAAACGCTCTCACTTTAACGAGAAGCAATAAGTTTTGTCAGAGAGGAGGGGTTCAATTCCCAATGTCCGCCATATTTTATGAGAAGCTAAGATCTTAAATCCAAGGGAATGGTGCTGTTGGTGGTAGTGGTCTGTGTTGGCAAAAGTTAATCCATAAAAATTCCTAAGCGTAGCAGTTTGCCTTGTCTGCCTGTGATCGTGGTATTAGCCTCTATATTCTTTCTATACGAAGTAAGACGAATATTCGAGACATTAGACATTTCATACCTCAACACAAAATCAATTCACTGCAATTTCTGCTTTTTTCTTTATTTTCTATGAACTTTCATGTTTTGTTATGAAGTGCAGAATTAATAAAGTAGGAGAGGATAACGGCAACCTTGGTCCACGAGAATCTCGTGTGATGTCATAACAATTAGTTTCGTAAAATTCATTTTGTGTTCTTTCAGCTTCTTTCTTTTATTTTAATTATAAGCAATATCAAAGCAAACAGACGCATGAGAAATGACATGTCAACAATATTGATGGGTATAAATATTAATATAGACTTCATATGGAAGATGTTACATTTGCTTAAGCATTAACAACCTAAGTGCTAAGTGAACAATAACAGCTTCAGGATTCTACAACAAAACTTGATTTCCATTTTTGGCTCAACGTAATAAAGAAACCATACTCAGTTAAATACCAATCAACTATATTTAGTTTGATCCAACTATGTAGCAGTTTTAGTCTACTAAAACTGACAAAAGAATATCAATTTACATCAAACAACTGCAGCAAGTGAACGGAATATGGAATTAAGAAAATTGTCAGGGGAAGTAATTCTACAGTTAACTAAATAAAAATTTCAACACCGAATTTGTTATGCAGCGAATAACTTTTTCTGGTATACACAAGTGGACCACTATTTCTAATTAAATCAGCTATGCTCAATTCAGATCTGACAAACAAATTTATCTCTTAGTTGCAGGTTTTCTATAAGTCCTTGTTTCTTTTCTTTCGTGGTTTCTAATGCCTAAGCAGAGTATGCTACTTATATTGTTAGCAAGAGTTAGATATATAAATAATGTTAGCAGCATAGACTAAAAGTATTGAGGTTTCTCATCAGTATTGTGCTTGTTAGCTTGGAGGTGCTTTCTCTAGGTCATCCTAGGGAAGTCGTTTGTTAGTTCTTAGTCTGATGGCCTTTTTTTTTTTTTGCAACTTCTGTGTGACACATTACAAAATTATTGTATGCTGTGTTGTAGGGGTTTTCTTTAATTTCATTTTGTAGTAGCTCAAATCTGTTTCTAACTGCTATGGTGTATTGATTGCAGATTTCTCTGTTGTTTGTTAAAACTGACTAGTCATATGCAAGTCAAGATGAAATTTTATGGTCACTGTTGTTCGTTAAAACTGACCAGTTGTATGTGAGACAGGACGAAATTTTGTGGTCACTGTTCACTCCTTCAAAAGTATTGTAAGACTCAGTGTTTAAGGCACTGTTCAACAAGGATCCATCACCAAAAGCAGCAGAGATACTATCAGTCAAGTTGATGATTTCATGCACATCCGTTCTGAGAAAGCCTCAACTGAAGAGGATGTAAAAACATGGACAGCCAAAGCATGGTTGACCTTAAACAAACTGGATGTTATCTGAAAAATCAACCGTGTCAGACAACTTTAGGAGGAATTTTTTCCAATAAATAGTAGACTCAGTCCTTTTATATGGAGCAACAGCCCGATGCTTATTGAGAAACTGGCATCCAAGTTAGATGGAACTTACACCCAAATATTAAGAGCAGTCTTAAACATATCTTGGGGAACACATCTCGCCAATAAACAGCTGTATGGAGATCTGCTTGTACTTTGCAGGTCATTGCTAGTGAGCTAAACAGGTGCTGATCGTACTTGAGTTGGTCTGAATACAATGTATGTAGATCAACTCACCAGCGACACTGAATGCCTTCCTCAACTAATGCAGGACCAAGATAGATGGTGTGCATGGGTTAAAAATGTCCAAGCAAGCTTGACCAGATGATGATGAATCAGCTTGAAGACTTTTATTATATCTTTCTCACTTTTAAATTAAAACTGAACTATGATTCTTTTGGCCAGAGTCTGAGGCCATGCTCGGGTTCCGATTTATTTTTATGTTCTAAATCATCTTCACTTCATTCTTAATTGCGGTGGTTGTGGGCAAGATTGGTAACTGGGGTAAAATGCGTAATTTCTGATTTCTCGTTATTTTCCCCTTACCTGTTTGAAACCATTACATTGCAAGTATTGCATCATCATTTTGTACTGTTGCATTATCCTTGGGAGTAAAAACTGGTCAGCATAGTTGTTGCTGAAGTTGAGAATTTGAAACAAAGTCAGGTACTTTTTTTTTCAAGAAATTTTTCCTCAAATTTGAGCCAGTTGTAATTGAGGTTCCTAATAAAATACTTGGATAATTTTTGGTGCCTAACAATCAATATTCTTTTCTCTGTTGGATTCCAAATCAATTTTTTCTACACTAATGTTTAATTTAATAATTTTCAAAAGATGATGTCTAAAATGGAGCAAAATGAGTGATGACTAATTTCAATAATTTATTTTCTTTAATTTCCTGATGTGTAAATGTATTGGGAAGAGAGCCACTCAAGCAGATTGTGAAGTTATAGAGAATATCTTATGTTGAACTTTTAGATTTAGTCAAGTTTTGTTAATTCCATATCAGGTACCATTTTTCCATGATCCAGTTTCATGACTTAAATATTTTAAAATTTTGCAGCATTTCTGATCTTTCTGATGTTTAAGAATATTGACATATATAAATCGTTTTACAAATGTTATTCTGGAAAACTGAAGACGCAAATTTGACTTATCTTGGCTTATTCATTTTGTCCCAGCTGAATTTGTCTTTTATAAGCTCAAAGAGAATGGCGATAATTTTATGAAAATTTTTTTAATGCATATAGAGAATGACATTTGCTTAGCTGATACAGTTTTTGTAAGGTAACGAACATTTGTAAAAAATTCTTTTTTCTTAAAATCAAAAATGCAGTAAATATTCCTTATTGCCCTGCCCACCTATATTTTGTTCCATTACAATCACCATTTCATCCAACTATACACTTAGTTTAAAAGTAGTTGCTCAATCAGCTTTTAATGTTTATTAATTGAATTGGTATCTAAGAAAACTTATCGTGATTTCAATCACTGGAGTGGGCAATGCATTAGAATCTTGAGCAAAACACATTTCATATTGTGCTAGTCCACTCAACTGCTAAAATGAGAAACCCTGCAATGGACTGGTGTCCATCCAGTGGGGAATGTATACGCAATAGAATCTGGGAAACTAGCCTTATGAGCTTATGGCTCATGAAGGGCTTTTGATCCTTTTCTGATATATATAAACAGAAATTATAGAAGTTCTCACAGTCTTTATAACTGAGGTAAATTTAGTTTCTTGACCTCTGCCTTTGCCAAGTTAACTGCAACTCATTATTTCTACTGTTTTTGTATGTGTCTTAAATAGAGGATAATATATTTTGGCAAACTCTAATAGAGAATAAAAGGCAGCTATGAACATAAGCACCCACCAAACATAATTCCAGTATTATTAAATCACAGAAAAAAGCACTTACAATGAATTTTTAAATGCTCGTAGCAGCAAAACTGATAATTGTGAGTTTGTAATCAAATCATTCTCAAATAAATAATTAGGAAACATATCAACCAAATATTTCTAATGCTAATTTTAAAACTCTGTGTGTGTGTATAAAATGCAGATTCTGAGACAAGGTTTAAATAATTAAATTGAAATTACTGTCTTTCATAAAAGTTAAAATTTAATCACTTGAAAAATATAAAATATATATTTTAATGAGAAGAAAAGATCAGTGTGTGGATGTTTTCAAAAAGGTTCTCACCCCTAGAGATGTGTTGCATGACAAACTTATAAGAATAATTGATGCTAAATATGACAGCTGTGTATTTGTAATTTTCCAATAAAATTACAAATATGACAAAAATTTCTGAAATGATATAGTATTTCACAATCAAAATGCATAAATTCTCACATTAGCCATTTTCCCAGAGGGTGGGAGCCATGTAATTTAATTTACTTTCTAACTACATGGTTTTGGGTTCAGTCCCATTGCATGGCACCATGGGCAAGTGTCTCTTCTATAGCCCTGAGTCAACCAAAGCCATGTGAGTGCATTTGGTACATGGAAACTGAAAGTCTATCATAAATGTGTGTGTGTGTGTGTTAGTGTCCACTTGTTTGGACATCACAATGGTTGTAGACAAGTGTCACCAGCATACAAAGGGTGTCCTTCATTTCCAGTCTTCCTTGAAAACATGTCTGGCTACGGGGAAATTATTACCTTGCTTGGAAACAAGTGAGGGTTGGCGACAGGAAGAGCATCTGCCTCAACAAGTTCTATTTGACCCATATAAGCATGGGAAAGTGGACATTAAGCGATGATGATGATAAATATTCTACTGAAGTACATCTCCCCAACTACTTTTCTGTGGTTTGATATAATTTTGTGATAATATTTTTCAATGAAGTTTGAGTTTTAAGTATATTTGTGACTAATTAAATTAGTACTGAGATAATGTTTTCCCTCAAATCTCACATTGGTTTGGTTATTATATACATGAATATATCATGTACTGAATGAGCATTCTGAGGCAATGTATACCCATAGAATTCAAGGGTTTGCTTTTTTACCTGAGTGGATTAATTTGTGATTAACCAACCTAATCTTTCAAATAACTTAACCATAGATATCAGGGAAATGCTTACTCAATGGTTTGATTTATTACACGGTGGTTTTGGGTTCAGTCCCACTGCGACACATTGAGCAGGTGTTTTCTCCTATAACTCCAAACCTACGATAGCCTTATGAGTGGATTTGGTAGTTAGAAACTGGAAGATTATTATATATTTACATATGCATATGTGTGTGTCTCTACTTGTCTGGACATTTGGTGTCAATTACAAACAAGCACTACTATCATACAAGTGGTGTCTTTCATTTCCAATCTTCCATGAAAACATGTCCAGCCATGATGAAATACTAACAGGTGAGGGTTAGTGAAAACAAGGGCATCCAGCCATAGAAAATTTGATCAATGAATTCGATATGACCCATGAAAGCATGGTAAATCTGGCATTGAAACAATAACAATGATGATATGGATGATGTAAATATGTCTATCAAGTCAAATTAACATTCTGAGAGACTGTTTGACCACAGAATTCCCTGTGGTATCAATTCTCAAGTTATATATGAACAATTAAGGGAATATTTTCACAAAGCAACTCACAGGTAAGAAACGAAGGTTTCTTACTTGTGTAGGTAGGTATATGAACAGTCGATTTACCATCATTAGAAACTGAATTATCAGATTTTATAGTATTATAGTTTTTAAATTGTGTGAATGCTTATGTGTCTAGTCAAATGAAAATTGCGAGAAAACTTTTTACCACAAATATCACAATGGTATGGTTTCTCACCTGTATGAATACGTTTGTGAATAGTTAAATTAGAATTTGTAGAAAAACTTTTACTACAGATATCACAAGGGTACTGTTTCTCACCTGTGTGAGTAAGTATATGAGAAGTTAAACTAGGCTTCTGAGAGAATGTTTTACCACAGATATCACAGGAAAATGGCTTCTCACCTGTATGGCTACGTTTGTGAATAGTTAATTTATCATTACGAGAAAATGTTGTACCGCAGATATCACAATGGTATGGTTTCTCACCTGTGTGAATACGTTTGTGAACAGTCAAGTCACTATTACAAGAAAATGTTTTACTACATATATCACAGTGGTATGGTTTCTCCCCTGTGTGAGTACGTTTGTGAATAGTCAAAGTATTTTTACGAGGGAATGTTTTCCCACAGATATCACATTGGTATGGTTTCTCACCTGTATGACTGCGTTTATGAATAGTTAATTCAGCATTACGAGAGAATGTTTTACCGCAGATATCACAGTGGAAGGGTTTTTCTCCTGTGTGAGTACGTTTATGATTAACTAAATGTACATGCATAGAAAATTTGTTACCACAGATATCACATTGGTATGGTTTCTCACCTGTATGACTACGCTTATGAACAATCACTTGGCTATTACGAGAGAATGTTTTACCACAGATATCACAGTGGTATGGTTTCTCACCTGTGTGTGTACGTTTGTGAACAGTTAAGATACCCTTACGAGAGAATACTTTCCCACAGATATCACAGTGGAATGGTTTCTCACCTGTGTGTGTACGTTTGTGGGTATTTGCAATTCCAATATAAGCAAATGTTTTGCCACAGAATTCACAACAGTATGATTTTTCCCCTGTATGAGTGCATACATGACTAGCTGAATGTTCATCTTCATTCCAAGAAAATGCTTCACCACATATACCACAGTGATATTGTTTCTCACATGTCTCAGTACACTGATGTGGAGATACAGAACAACTTCTGATGAATCCTTTACCACATATTTTAGAACAGTAAACATTTGAACTTGCTTGAAATGGTTTGTCTTCATTGCGGTCCTTACTTTTCATGAATGTCTTTCCTTTGATGTCACAGTGGTATGATTTCTTCCCTACATCTCCTTCAGTTTGGTGAGAAAACTCATTATTCTCACATTGTGTTTCCTTATAAACCCGATTCTCAGACAGTCTCTCCTCCATAATGTGATTTGTCAGTCATAAAATATTATTCCTTTTTATTATTACTATATAATTTTGTGAAAATAAATTGTGTGGTTAGAAGGCAAAGAGACACTGTGATTAACATGCTAGACTACTGAATAGTCAGGAGATCAAAACTTACTGATAATACAGTCTATTTTATCTGACATAAATATGTGAAAATATTTGTACTTTTGTCTCGGTTATACATAACATCTTTCAACTATGTTTGAGGACAGATTTCTTCTCCAAGATTTAATCCTTGAATTTATATGAATCAACTCAAGCATATAACATGTGGTGAATATTTACATCAACTGTGCTAAATTTTCCATTCATTTTTCAATTAATGTTGGAATATTTCTTTAGGTTAGATAACCACTGTTGTACTTCCTCTATTAAATCATTCTTCAGTTTTTCATATTTTTCATGTATCTCGATGTGTCTTGTGTGAGAAATTGTCAACTCAGTTATTACCAGATGCACTAAAAAAAAAGAGATAGTAAAAAATGAGAGATAATTAAATGTGAACACAGAAGAGACTAGTGACAAGAGACATCAGAGATAATGAAAGATAGAACTAGAAGAAAGAGACCAAAGATATCTATGGAAAAATATCATGAGATTTATGATAGATAAGAATAGAAGTTTGAGAGGACAGACCAGAGGTAGAGAACTGGTCATAACATGTGAAATGGGATGAGAAGTTAAGGGAAACAGAATATAATAAATATCAACAAATAGAGTGAGATCTTCTTTATGTATTTATGGAACAGATATAGCTGTGTGGTTAAGAAATTTGCTTCTCAAGCACACAGTTTCAAGTTCGGTCCCATGGCATGCCACCTTGGGAAAGTGTCTTCTACTACAGTCCAGGGATGAACAAAATCTTGTGAGTGGATTTGGTAGGCAGAAACTGAAAGAAATCTGTTGTATGAATGTGTGTGTGTGTGTGTGCATGTGTGTGAGAGAGAGAGAGAGAGTGTGTGTGTGTTTGTGTTGCCTTGTCTTGACGTCATGTGATAGTTGCAAATGAGCATCACCATCATAAAAACGGTTCTTTCATTTCCAATCTTTTGTGAAAATGGCCATAGGGAAATTAGCTTGCTTGGAGGCAAGTGAAGGTTTGCAACTGAAAGAGTATCCAGCCATAAAAAATGTGCCACAATGAAATCTGTCTGACCTCTGCAAGTCTGGAAATTAAAACGATGATGATGATGAAGCAATGTTTATGAATGATAGAATAAACAGAACATATATATAATTAATAAAAGGTTGTTAAAGTTTGATAATCAGATTGGTACCAGTGTCTTCCTCCATGAATTGTTTGCAGTGTTCATTGATAATATTACTACAACTCAGCAGCAAGGAAAAACATTTGTGAGTTTGAGAGTTAAAAGATTTAATTGTATGAGGAATGTGAAGGGGTATATTTTAGAAGAAGGTGTTAGTCACATATGTATTTAGTTGTCTCAGAAGTGGTGGAACTTGATCAGTTAATTCAATGCTTCTCATCATTTTGTAGCTTAATGCTCCCTTCCTCCAAATAGCACACCTCCTCCAATATTTTACAAATCAAATAAATCAAAAGCAGATTATCTAAATGAAATCGGTAATTTCATGCTGTGGTTTATTATCCATATTTCCTTATATTATCCTATCTATGCCTTCTTTTAAATATTTGCCTGGACAATTACTCCTTAGGCTGAATTTTATGAAAATTACTAGAGAAGGTGGTGATTTATATAATAAAATAAAATTTTTATTTTGTCACATCAACACATACTTTTGCTCACTGAAAAAACAATGTATTATATTTTATGTTCGACACAAAATTCTTTTGAAAATGTATTTGAAATATAAGTATTGCACTTCATTTAAATATTTTATTTCTAACGAAAATAACAGCTTTTAAACACCCAGTACTTCTTATAGTACCTCTTTATGAGTTTACAATACCACAGTGATTCTAAACCTAACCGGTAGCACCCCCAACCAAGGGGTGCTATCACCCTTGTTTAGAATTATTGAGTTAAGTACCAGAGCACTGTGGGAAGGAGATGTGTGGTGTGCAAACAGCCTATTGCCAAATTTATACTTTCCTGTGGGACTAAGTAACCAGGTACTACATATTGCAACTTCATTTACTCCCACTGAAGTCAACTGCATGAAGCAATAAACACTTGCTAACATTACAGAAAGTTCAAATATGTCCAACAGTTGATCTTTCATACAAACATATTCTGGACTGTAATCATAAGAAGTTATTTGACTTTCCTATAAAGTTGTATATGCTACTATTACTACAGCAGAGTCTACTTTTATTTCAATCCACTGACTGTACACAACTTTCCATCTAATCCTCAACTGCCATTTTCCCTTAACAACTATTCTAAAGTTCTTAAGAAGCATTAATAATATTAAATGCATACACATATATGCACATAGTAATCCCAATTATAATGTAAATGAGTTTGTTTAATTAATCTAACATCAAAACTTAGTGCAGTAAGTATGTTTATATCTTGATTCATTCTCTACAGCTAAGTACATTGTGCAAGCTGTCCTTCTAAACACATGCACAAACAGGCAGAGCTTACACTTTGAATGTTTAATTTCTTGATCACCAGCATATGATCCATACAGCTCAATTCATTAGATTATTTCTTTTGAACATTACTCATCACTAGTCTCTTTCCCTGTCAGAAATATGACAAGAGCTAAGTTGTTATTTTTTTACATGAATTTCACTTCATACTCCTCCTGTGGCATCATTTTATCAATTTAATTATCACTCAGAGCACCACCACAGACTCTCAACCTAATCCTAAGCATTCAGTATTTAATTTAATTTTTATTGTATCATCTTCTGTATATAAATCCTATTCAAACAAAACATCAACATTTCCTACATGATGCAATTATCTACCACAAAAAAGATCCTACGATTGGGATTTGATAATTTGGTCTCGTTAAACAAAAACACAAACTGTATGTACCAACAAATCACACTCAAATAGGACATCCATAAATGCTCATTACAATGAGAGGTTTTAAAATCTCTTTAACCTTTATAGAAACAATATATATATATATTTTAAAGGCTACATCATAAAGATTGGAGCTCCTGCTTAGACCTATAAAATATTTCAGTTTTAAACAGTTGCTGAACATATAGAGAAGGCACACATACGGTCTTTACTAGAGTAAAGTAGACAAGCTAGTAAATGAGTATCTATGTGGTTGCTCAACCTGCTAGAGATAGCAGCTAAATCTTCCCCCAACAAACACCATACAAAATTAAGTGTACAGACAAATTAGATAATACAGAGTCTGAGAAAAAGATGACTAGTATGACTTTCATTCTCTCCTTCAGGTTTCCTTGTTCTATTCATTACAATCACCTCTATGCCCAACTTTAATCATCTGCCATTCTCACTCTAATGAGTTTACCTACCTACCCTTCCAGATTCTTTGTCTATATTCTCTCATATTCACTTTCTTCTATCTTAAGAGTATGCCCTGACACCTTGCCATTACCATCATTGTCTTCTTTCCAGCTACTCCCACCCATCCTTATATAATGCAAGATAAACATGTGTCTCCTCTATAACAAGACAATTGTGTCTGTCCCTCTATCAAAGTTTAGCCTTTCAACACCTGACATAAAGCCACTTCCCCATCTACTACAATCCCACTCAAAGAGTCTTTTCTGTCTTGCAAGTTACTTGGCAACCTCACTAGAGCTGGTCTCATAGATAAAGCACCCAATTCACTGTAAAACGGTCGGTTTTTAGGAAAGGTGTTCTAACCATAGAAACCATGCCAAAACAAACATTGGAGATGGACACAGTTCCAGACCCATACTGAAATTGAATGGTTTCTGCACTGCATCTAGCTATATGCTTTTTATGGCCACAGTTCTCCTGCACCAACTGCTTCACTTGCTTCGGTTACCACCGATTCCTAGCCATTTCAGCACTCTGGATCTATTCAATGATGCTGGTCGCCATGCAATTAACCACTTCAACTTCCCAAAACCATCACAACACAACAGCAACTCCAGAACCGAACTTGTCACTCTCTATTTCCCTCATCACTGCGATGGCATCGTCATCAAACTGGCGGACAAGGGCGCTGACGTGGTGGTATGACGGGCCAACCTCTACAGAAATGAAGTGGTACGACATTTGTGGAACTCCTTCCATCGCCCCGTGCCTTCCTCCCCCACTACTTCCAACCTAATCGATCCATAAACCCCCAAAACCTCAGTGGCCGAATGACCATACCGAACTTATCACTGCCTACCTCGATACCCTCCTCGCACCTCTGGTCGCCACCTTCCCCTTCCACATCAATTTCTGTTTTCTCTGCGAACCTTCATGTTTTATTGTAGTGTGAAGATAATAAGATGAAGCAGGAGAGAGGATAACAGCATCATTAGTCTAACATGAGAATATCAATTAGTTTCATAAAATTCATTTTCCCCCCTTTATATTAATTACTAAGCATATAAAAACAAACATGTATGAAAAATAACATACGTACTATGTAGATAATTATATTAACATACTTACATAGGCACAATGTGTAATATGTTGCCTTTGTTCAAGTAAGAGTGGATAATGATAGCTTCAAGAGAACTTCAGCCTTCTACGATAAACGTTAATTTCTATCCTCAAGTTAACTAATAAAGAATTATGTACGTCTTACAGAGTTCATTACCAATCAACTATAATCAAATTCATCGTCTAAATGACAGTTAAGTACAGATGACAACTATAGATGTGAACAGAATTTGTGAAAATTTAAGAGTCAAGAGAAATATCTCTATTGTCAACGAGTCTAAAAGCTGTGTACTTGATTATTATAAGTTGCCTTATGGATTTCCACACTTCTTTATCATCTTCGACATCATCAATATACTTCGTCTAATATTTACTTTTGGTGATTGGCGGCAGACTGGTAGATTGTTTCGTTCTCATAGCCTAAGTTTCGAATATTTACTTGCTTTATTATACTATGTTTTGTTTAAGACATTTTAAAAGAATGGAAATTTTAATTTTTTGTAACGTAATGTTGCTGAAATAATTTTTATGGAGCAAACTACAAAACTACTTCTACTTTTTATGATTTTAATTATTTGATATATTTTTTTAACGCTAAAAGATTAAATAATAGAAAAACGTTTCTATGGTTAAAATAATAAGTTGGTAAATGTCGGTAAAGTGTTATATGTTTGACACTGGCCAGCTAATTAAAAACAAAATTTAGGGATCTAAGCGAGCGATTGAAAATGAAAAAAAACTGAAACAAAGAATCTACAAAAATAGACATGGACACCAAACAGGAGCGAAACGAACAAGTACTTGAAAATAAACATCATTACGGGTTGAAAACAAAACGTTTCTTTTTTTTTGTTAAAAAAGAGACAAAAACAAACAAATACATTTAAAAGTAATTGCAAACTGATGTCACTTCGAAAAGTAAACAAAAATATTTGAAAGCTTAAGGAAGAGAAATGAATTTCTCTCTCTGTCTGAGGACAATAATATAATTTATTTAAAACAGAAAAAAACAAAACAAAACAGACTTTTCTTTCACACATTAGTTTTTATGGTTGCAAAACGAAATACTACATCCTTGTTTGCAATTGATATTTAAGTTCCAATTACTAGGAACGTGTTGAATATGTAAATTGGTCTACCCAATAGCATTACACATCTAAACAATGCGTTTGTAGATGTCATGGATGTGGTGCTGAAATAAAAATAAACCCCAGTAACTTTTGAAATATGCATATACACGCATTACCTATGTTTTCTATTTTCGATCTCAGTGTTTACATAGTCGTATTTGTATAGAAACTTTCAGGGCTGGCTCTGATCTCTGAACAAACCCAGTAGAGATAAACTTAAAAATGGAAACAATGCACTGCCAACACAAAAGTAAGACGAGCCGCTAACGATGGCAAGAACTTCTCTTGTTACCGGTCCAGCTCCTCCAAACGTCACACGGTAGAAGAAACAAGGTATCGAAAGGGTTTACCGACAATTCCCGATATTTTAGGATTTTGGTCCGTTCGGCTACAGAAGCAGGGCTCACCCGTTTACTACATCATCCAGGACGTTGGGAGTGGCAAAGGAGTCATTGATTGGCGTCTCAGATGAGGCACCTATCTTACGGGTCGGGCCAGTATAAGTAGTCACTCGAATGGGCCGGGGGACATCGGAACAAAATCCCTAAGTATCGGAACTTGTCAGTGAGCCATTTCTCCCTGCCTTTGACGTTTGAGACGTTTGGAAGAGCAGTGCAGCTGACAGTGAAGTTCCTGTCATTGTTAGCAAATACCCGTGTGGGTGCCTGGCTGTTCCAGCGCCGTAACCTCGCCATCATCTGTGGTAATGTTGCGAGCGTGTTGACTTGCTTGAATAGGTTTCGTTGAGCCTTATTGCATTGCGATCGACTGAGGCGCTTAGTGTTGAATTGATGTTTTTCTTCTTTTTTTTTCGCTCATGGTTGTGTTATCTTTGGTTTTGGATGTGTATTTTAATGTGGAATATTTATGTTATTGAGTACACTGGAACAATAACGCTGTAAAATAAAAATCAATTCATAATAATGATAATAATAAAGGCACAATATTGATTTATAAACGCTCAATAAGCTTGATAGTATATTATGGTTGCAAAAAAAAACACAACGAAATACTGTGTCCTTACTAGCAATTAATAGTTCAGTTTTAATTCTTGGTGGCTGAAAGTTAACATAGAGAAATGAATACATGATTATTTTTATTTTTTTTGTAGATCGCAGATCATAGCCTAATCAGCAACTTGCTCATGAGATTTTCCAATTTATTTGTAGTTATTCTTATCTTCAAGTTATTTAACCTCCGGCTATTGAAAAGCATTGAGTAAATTTACTTCATAAAAATAAAACAGAAAGATGACTAAATGTAATACTCTTGTATTTTACCGCTTTATAAAAAGAATATTTTCTATTATTTTATTTCATAATAGAAAAATTTAATACTTGAAATATTCTCGTATTTTAGATTTTAAAAAATTCGAAACTAGTATTTGTACTATGACTTGGATAAAAAACATTCCCTTCAGCCTTACAAACATGGTTTTTTCACCGGCTGCCACACAAACTTATACCAAAAAAAAAAAAAATTTGATGATTATAGTGACAATAATTAATGTGAAACTAGTAGTTTTAATGAAGAATTATCACGTAGAATTCTTTTAGGACATGAAATATAAGCAGTAGCTTATTAATAAAATACAATTAGAGTTATTTCCCCTGTCGGTTTATTGTTCCCCAATCTTCTCGTCTTAATCTTTTTAGCTGGTTATTTTTCTTTAACAGTTCTTGTTTATATCTGCCATTCAGTTGGCTCGATTGCTAATTAACTATGTAGAGGAACAGTACAGATCCTTTGTTGCTTTGAAAATGGAAATCAATATTTGCTGCATAAGCTTGGAAGCCGTCGTTGTCACATTCCAACTTACGTTCTAATATTATTACATGCGTCTATATTAATATGTAAGTATTATTGATATACCTGTCTTTCTTCCACATGTCTTTTAAATACATTTGTTTACTTTGATGAGTTCAGTAAGATAAAGTGAAGAAACTGATGTAAATAAAAGAAGGCATCTTGCAAAAGTGCTTTAAAATCACACGAAGTTATGAGTCGAGTAAGGAATTTATTCAAGTCCAATGAAGTGTCACAGTAAACATTTATTCAAGTAAATCTATATTCGACTGTATTCTTTTACTCCAGAAGTGTTATTTAGCCGAATAAATATCAATTGGTAGCCATTTTAAATACAACCGACCGAATGATCGTCGGAATGAATCACATAAAACATGCGACGCTGCTAAAAAATGAAGGTCATATCTTTCCTTAGATGAAATAAAGAATACGCACACCTCCCGTTTTCGGCCGTTAGGTTTAGGGTTACACCGAAAACGGGTGGTGTGCGTATTGTTTACCTCCGCCCTTTCCTTATCTATCTATCTATTGCTGATATACCCTTGTAGATCTCCAGACCTACGTAGATTAATACCGTTATTCTTAGCCAGGGTCACCCTCTAGCAAACATCGTTATCATTAATTGACACTTTTATCAGACTGTTCCGAGTTGGTTAACTTTGAAAGTCTCTTGCATTTCAACGAAGTGCAAGCCTTGCGTTTGATCACAACTACATGGTTCCGGGTTCAGTCCCATCGCATGGCACCTTGGGCAAGTGTCTTCTACTATCGCCTCGGCCGACCAAAGTCATGTGAGTGGATTTGGTTGACGGAACCTGAAAGAAGCCTGTCATACATATATATATGTGTGTGTGTGTGCCTTTGTGTTTGTCCCTCGTCACTGATAACCGGTGTCGGTTTGTTTACGCCCTCGTAACTTAGCGGTTCGGCTAAAGACCGATAATGCTACAAAAATTTTAAATATTTAAGTCAAATGAAAGAGGATCATGGAAAAATAGTACATGACTAAATCAAGAAACTTAACATAAATATTGACTAAATCTAGAAACTCAACATAAATATTCTCCATAGCAACTTGACTTGGATCAGAAACTTAAAAGATGACAGCATTATTGATATCTATGTTGGCAGAACTTTCTCCAATACGTTGTTTTTGTACCTTAACTACTTACTTGCTGTCAGCTCTAATAACACACATTCGTATGTAGATGATATTACTCTTTCCTTTTAACTCTTCTGTACACTGGTATCATTCATCCATGCAACCTTCATGCTTCACTTCAATTTTCCAATGACACCATGAAACTTTGATAATATTCTCGAATAGATACATAACAACCTAGTGTTGTTCCACAAATCAAAACTCGCATCATGTTTTATCTCAATATTTCTCTCTAATATCATTTGTGATGATATTTAATTGTCTGATATGAGTTATTGTCTCTTTATTTCAGGTTATCTGGTAACTTGAGGTGACAATTTTTCACCCAACAAATCTTTGAAGAATATGAAAGTTTTAAGAATGGTTTTGGAGAAAATAGAACAGTGTTATCTAACTTTACAGCAATTTTCTGAGGTCCATTGAAATAAATTCCATGGGTGATTTTATATGATGATCGAACTCAAGAAATTTAATAGAAGACTTGACATGGCTAATGAGTAATGTCTTGTGAGGAATGACTGTTCTCCAATATATTTAAAAGATGTTTATTAATAGCTGAGACACATTTTAAATATTGTAATTGTCAGATTAAATAGACTACCATTAATAGTATGTTTTTATTTCATGACCTTGTGCTCAGTAGTTTAGCATATGCCTTATGAACAACCAATTTGACTTCACAAACAACAATAAAGGAAGGAATTATAGTTGTATTTTTTTTTAACAAATGACATGGAGAAGAGACTGTGTGAAAATCAGGTTTATAATGAAACACACTGTGAGACTAATGACTTTTCTCACAAAACTAAGGAAGATTTAAAGAAGAAATCTAAACACTGTGACATCAAGAAAAAAACATTTATAAAGCATAAATATATTAGTAAACACAAGTCACTTTACACAAGTCCAAATGTTTACCATTGTAAAGTCTGTACCAAAGGGTTCACTACAAAGGGTTCATTGTTATCACATAAATGTACTCACACAGTTAAAAAACTCTACCAATGTGATATCTGTTGTAAAACGTTTTCTAACAGTAGAATTTTGATGAGACACAAACGTACACATACAGGTGAGAAACCATACCACTGTGATATCTGTGGTAAAACATTCTCTCGGAATGATTATTTATCTAGTCATAAGCGTACTCACACAGGGGAGAAACCATACTACTGTAATGTCTGCGGTAAAAAATTTTCTTGGAACGAGCATTTGACTAGTCACAAACGTATTCACACAGGTGAGAAACCATACCATTGTGATATCTGTGGTAAATCATTCACATACAATGGAAATGTGATTAGTCACAAACGTATTCACACAGGTGAGAAGCCATACCATTGTGATATCTGTGGTAAAACATTCTCTCGTAATGGTATTTTAACTGTTCACAAACGTACTCATACTGGTGAGGAACCATACCACTGTGATATCTGTGGTAAAACATTCTCTCGTAATTATGAAGTGAATGTTCATAAACGTAAGCATACAGGTGAAAAACCATACCATTGTGATATCTGTGGTAACAAATTTTATATGCATGTACATTTAGTTAACCATAAACGTACTCACACAGGTGAGAAACCCTTTCACTGTGATATCTGCGGTAAAACATTCTCTCGTAATGGTGAATTGACTATTCACAAACGTAGTCACACAGGTGAGAAACCATACCACTGTGATATATGTGGGAAAACATTCCCTCGTAGTAATACCTTGTCTGTTCACAAACGTACTCACACAGGTGAAAAACCCTACCATTGTGATATCTGTGGTAAAACTTTCACATGTAGTAGTGCTTTGACAGTTCACAAACGTATACATACAGGTGAGAAACCATACCATTGTGATATCTGTGGTACAACATTCTCACGTAACGGTGAATTGACTATTCATAAACGTTGCCACACAGGTGAAAAACCATACCACTGTGATATTTGTGGTAAAGCATACTCCCAAAAGCCTAGTTTAACTTCTCATATGCTTACTCACACAGGTGAGAAACTCTATCCTTGTGATATCTGTGGTAAGACATTTTTTTCCACTTCTAAACTAACTCTTCACAAACGTATTCATACAGGTGAGAAACCATATCATTGTGATATCTGTGGTAAAAAGTTTTCCCGTAATTTTCATTTGACTAGGCATATACGTATTCACACAGGTGAGAAGCCATACCATTGTGATATCTGTGGCAAAAAATTCTCCTCTGTTGGAAATATGACTAGTCATAAAAGAATTCACACAGGAGAGAAACCATATCATTGTGATGTATGTGGTAAATCATTCTCTCGTAATGGAAATGTGACAACTCACATGCGTGTTCACACAAGAGACTATAATATTGTGATATCTGGTAATAAATTTTCTCATAATAATGAATTGACTTCACAAATATACTCATGCAAGAAAGAAACCATACCACTTTAACTTCTGTGGATAGATGTGTCTCTGATTCAGAATGCTCATACAACTTGTTCTATGCATGTTCAAAAATAATAAACCAAATAAGTTTGAGATTTGTGGCAAAATATAATCTCAAAATACTGATGTAATTTGTCAACAATACATTTAAACAACAATTTTATTTGTCTGTTTTATGCCCCTTTTTACTTACTAGCATGAGTTAGACAAACATGTTACTGAGGCATTCTTTCATGGCTAGATACTCTTCCTGATGCTAATCCTTACTTGTTTTTCAAGTAATGGATCTGTTATTCCACATAACTTTGGCAGAAATGATTGGGCAATCTGTTGACAGGAGAAATGCCTACAGGACACTACAGATATGATGTGACCTTCAAATAAGCAAGTTCAGATGTAAATAAATACAGACACACACACACACTCATATATATAATGGGATTTTTCACTTTACATCTACCAGATCTCCTCACAAGGTTTTGTTTGGCCCAGGGTTAAAAGAGAAGACACTTGCCTAAGGTGTGGCTCTGTGGGTCTGATCAAGAAACCATATGGTTGGGAAGCAAACTTATTAATCATACATCTATGCTTATGCCTGTTAAAATTGAGAAATATTTCACAATATCATATCAAGCCACTATTGGATACATCTGTGATATGTAATTACATTTGAATTTATAGTAAATTTTGGGAAAATGAATGAAGTATTTATACTGTTTTATTGTGTTGTCATATTTGTACTATTTGAGTTGAAATTATAAAATACATGGCCGTAATATCTAGCACTCTTGATTCTGTACAGCTGTCTTTTTTCATCCTCTCACACATCTTGGAAAGGAATTTTGAGAATATCCAAGCACAGATCTTTTGCTTGCGTTAGTTAATTTTACTTTTTCAGATAGACAGAAACTGCAACTTGTCTGTGTAAACTTTGTTCTGAATTATATAAATATTTAAAATTCTGTTTTAAATTATTGACATTCAAATGTAATTGTCTGTTAAATTTGCTACTCATTTATTAGAGAATAATTTTAACCTGTAGTCTGATAATAAACACATTTTACTGACAGGGTTACTACTTAGAGCTCTTCATAATTCATCTTAAATACTTTTATTCTACAAATTAATATTGGAATTTTCATTCATAGGTACCATCCAAAGAATCTATATGTGCTTCAGTAAGAGTGAACCATTTTTAAGTCTGATATGTTGAATTGATTTGATAATCCTGTAACTTAAGTGCTACTTTATATATATATATATATATATATATATATATATA
>NC_068987.1:24198145-24223416 GCF_001194135.2 Octopus bimaculoides | reverse complement strand
ATATATATATATATATATATATATATATATATGTAGTTTTAGGTAAATGCTTATTGAAACACATTTTATATGATACTGCAGTATGATTTTTTTTAAAGCCCTTTACATGTCACTTAAAAGCTTCACTTATGTTGGCAATGACACACATATCAGGTTTGCCATCTCTGGTGTGTGTGTGTGTATATATATCATCATTATTTAATGTCTGTTATCCATGCTGGCTTGGGTTGGATGGTTTGACAGGATCCAACAAGCTGCAGAGCTGTGCCAGGCCCTAATTTCAGTTATGGCATGGTTTTTACAGCTGGATACCCTTTTTAATGCCAACCACTTTATAGTGTGTACTTTTATTTTTCTGTGACACTAGCATTAGTGAGATCATCAAGTAACTTGCAAAGCAAAGAAAGGAACAGGAAAAATCCCTTTGACAGAGTAGGAGTGTATTTGAGAGGAGAAAGTTTCTTTATGCCAGGTTTGGAAGGTTAACGTATGATACAGGGACAAGCACATGTGTCTTGATATATATATATATATATATAAATATATATATATATATATATGAATGTATCTTGTA
This sequence comes from Octopus bimaculoides, assembly GCF_001194135.2. NCBI lineage: Eukaryota > Metazoa > Mollusca > Cephalopoda > Octopoda > Octopodidae > Octopus > Octopus bimaculoides. The sequence goes on along the minus strand of NC_068987.1, from coordinate 24,222,842 downwards.
TCCGATATACAAAAATGTATTGTTCTTTCTTAAAGGCAAGATTACATTGATAAGCAGTAAAAATAATGACAGAGTTTAGGTAACTCAGTCAATATCTACCCCAGTCATGAAGGAAGACAGAAAATTGTATTGGTATAAATTCTGCTACTTTAAATATCTCATGTCTTTTTATAATGATTTATTCAAAGGAGGAAGGGAAATGTTCATAACATTTGCCTAGATGAGATGCAGTTTGGTTTTGTGCCAAGCAGAAGCCCCACTGATGCTATATTTCTGTTAAGGCAACTGCAGGAAAAATATCTAGCCAAAGATAAACCTCTGTACTTGGCTTTTGTTGACTTGGAGAAAGCATTTGACAGGGTCTCCCGATCCCTTATCTGGTGGTCAGTGCAGAAACTTTAGATAGACGAGTCGTTGGTAAGAGCTGTACAAGCCATGTACACAGATACTGTCAGTAAGATGAGGGTTGGTAATGACTATAATGAAAAATTCCAGGTAGAAGTAGGGGTTCACTAAGGACCAGTCCTCAGCCCCCTCTTATTCATCATAGTCCTCCAGGCAATAACAGAGGAATTTAAGACAGGCTTCCCCTGGGAGCTCCTCTATGCTGATGATCTTGCTCTAATAGCTGAGTCACCACCAGAACTAAAAATGAAGTCTAGGGTGTGGAAGCAAGGTCTAGAATCGAAGGGCTTTAGGGTTAACTTAGCAAAAACCAAAGTATTAATAATTAGGAACGCTGACAAATCACAAACTTCTTCAGGTAGATGGTCCTGCTCAATCTGTAGAAAAGGCATGGGTAGAAACTTCATACGATGTACCTGGTGTAAGTTATGGACACATAAACGGTGCAGCAATATCAAAGAAGGTTACCCAGGAAGATAGTTTTTGTGTGTGGCAGATGCACAGCGGTTATAAACACTGAAGATTGTAACAGAATGGGTTCTGTTAAAAACAACCAAAGGCTATGTGGTGTTAAACTGGGCAACAGGTTAGCTCTGCCACCGAAAGTATCTATTTAAGTGTATCTTAAATATATTGTATATACATAAAAGTCAGAATTGAAAATGTTAGGCAATGCATAGTTGTCCTTTTACAATGTGAGTTTAAATTAAACCAGTGTGAAACATTTGGCTGATTAGATTGCCTTAATGTGATGTAAATAAAATCAGTGGATGAAAAGAAATGTTGGAGATGAAAACATGGATATTGAATGTGGAGGTACATTGTGATCATTTAAAACCATATTGTCTTGCCTAAGGCAATACACACCAACTGAGGCAATATGCATCTCTCTTTCTAACCATACAGACTTGTGTACATGTGTTACTTTTTAAATACTCTGATGTAAGGAGTATTAACACATTTTCTCCCTTTCCTTGCTCAGTGAGGATTGTTGCTTCCAAAAGATGTGGATGCATTTGCCTGACAATTAGTCATGTTCTATTGCACAGCTTTGAGAGATCCAGATTTCTCAAAAGTATGATTGGAGATCCTTTCTTCAATGTCAGTTTGTGAGAAGGCATTCCAAGAGGATTCAAAGAGTTAAGAAACTCAGTAGTTATTATTATAGAAGATATATATATATATATATATATCGTGATGGCACCTGTACCAGTGGAGCACAAAGAGCACCGTCTGAGCGTGGTCGTTGCCAGAGCAGCTGTCTGGCTTCCATGCTGGTGGCATGTACATAGCACCAGCGTGATCGTTACCAACGTGAAAAGACATTTGAGCAAGATCATTGCCAGTGCCGCTGGACTGGCTCCTGTGCAGGTGGCATGTAAAATACACCATTTCAAGCGTGGCCGTTGCCAGTACCGCCTGACTGGCCTTCGTGCTGGTGGCACGTAAAAGCACCCACTACACTCTCAGAGTGGTTGGCATTAGAAACTCTGCCAAATCAGATTGGAGCCTGGTGTAGCCATCTGGTTTCACCAGTCCTCAGTCAAATCGTCCAACCCATGCTAGCATGGAAAGCAGACGTTAAACGATGATGATGATGATGAGATATATATATATATATATATATATATATATATATATATATATATATATATATATATATATATATATATATATATTTATACATATATAATGTATATGTATGTATGTGTGTGTGGCTTTGTGTCTGTGTTTGTTCCCCACCACCAGTCAATAACTGGTGGTCTGTTTGCATTCACATAACTTAGCAGTTCGGTGAAAGAGGCCAATAAAAAAGAAAGAACTGGTGTCAATTTGTTCAATTAAAATTCTTCAAGGCAGTGCCCCAACATGGTCACAGTTTTATGACTGAAAAAGATAAAGGATCCGCTAAATTCCTTAGTAAAACTTTAAGCTAAGGAAGGTAATTCTTGTTCTCCTATCTTAGTAATACTACAACACTGAACCCTCTTGTAGTCACTTTACCTGCTACAAATAGCAACCCAACTGCTTTGAAATCAGATCCTAATGCTGAATGTTCAAGAATTAAATGAAGGGCAGATTTTCAGTACCAGGATCATCCTGATTCCTGACTATGTAGACTGAGAAACAGGGGTCTCAGATGGACAGACAGAATTTTGCTTTTATCAATACAGAAGACAAACCATTTCATGATATGGCCATGAGGATTGCTGTTTAGTACATATAAAATTTTTAAAAAGATGTTAAAAAACACCCAATTATTTATTAAACTCCTTTATGAATTAATTCAATTTTAATTAGTTGTTGGAGTAAACTTTTTTTCATTTGACATAAGAGTCAACCCTGAAAGTATTTCTCTTGTATTTTTTTGGTATGTTAATTCTTTTCTATGTAGGAAAGGACCACTCTGCAGAGGAGTTAAAATATCTTTGTGAGAGACTAAACTGCTTCTATTTTTAAATTTGGTGCTTTTCCACATGTTTCACTTGAGGTCAAATGATGAAACACCAGGTCAGTTGATTGTTTAGTGACATCAGTTATGAAGATGACAGCAGAGAGTGCAGTATCAAGAGAAAGAGAGAGGAGGACAAAGAGAGAATGTTACATGCATTTTTGAAATGTCATAACCTTCAAACATATTTTTAATGGGGTGAGAAATGAGATCAGAAAGGGCTTCAGCAATGAAGTCGCCAATGATTTTGACAACTTTTCAATGTTGCTGGAGATAATTTATATTTTTAATTTATTTATGGCTTACAGTGTGCATGACTTGCATACCACTGATATATTATATATACACACACATATATATATATGCAAAACATGTAATTCTTCAGGAGTAGGGATACAGGAAACTGCATCCCCCTGTCATGTATTTGTCTGGAGACTCTGAAACCTTGGAAATAACTTCCCAAACATCACATGGAGTACCCTTGACTGAGGCCCTCCTTACCCAATGTTCACAGTGGCCATCTCTGTGTGAAACTATAATCTGCAACAACCTGAATATGTATCAGCAGGAAAAATGATCTGTCCTATTGTTGTCTCCAAAGATATACCCTGTTAATGAACTTGAAACTGTAGGACACAGATAATCTGAAAACCCCACCCTAGTGCCAACTGGCCCATGCACAATTTCAGGGTATAGTATCTCTTTTTGCCTGCAGCAAGATTATTTCCTCTTCAGTATGCTATCACTGTGACCTACTAATACCAGCTATATTTGTATCATACAGTCATGGTCAACACACAAATTGATATGTAATCTGACACCCAAAAAACATTTATTTTGTCATGTGTTAACTGTCAAATCTAACAGATTGCTGACACCAACATCTTATCAGTTATGAAACACAACTCTAACTTAATGTGTTGAGTGCAATGGTTTGTTAGTTCCTCCACTTGTATGTGTGTATATGTATGCATTTGCATATGCATGTGTGTAAAAGTTCATTTATCTAACATCTCATCCAAACATTTCAGCATGCACATTCCCAACAAGACATGGACTATTCACTTCCATGCCTAGGTTAAAGTATGACAGAGGGACATGAATAGGTGTCTTGCTGCAGAGGAGATACAGGGCTACCCAACATTATATAAGGTTGTGTGGGAGTAGCTGGAGAGAGAGATAAAGAGGGTACAAGAAAGTGATTAGAAGAGAGAATAGGGTCAGAGGATTGGGAAGGGTGGGTATATAAGTTTGAAAGCATGTGAGAGGAGAGTGACGGATGTTTAGAGATTGAGTTAGAAGTGAATGTAGTAAATGATGAACAAAAGTGACAACATGGCCAATGTGAAATGTGAGTTTGAGAAGAAAGTAATGGGTTGAGGTGATGAGTGGCACTACAAAAGGAGTAAGAGTAGAAATATGGTAGCCTGATACAAAACCTATATATTATGATGTGAGTCATTGTCATTGGCAGCTATCTTTGTTTCAGAAATTTTATTTCTGCTTTTCCTTTCTTATTTGTTGTGCTGTTACTTTTGCTGAGTGAGAAAACCAATCTCTTGATGAAACAGGCATTCATATAAGCTGCACTTTGCAGGCAAAATAAGACATGATTGGGATTGACAGATTTTCCACCTTTATTTCTGTGATGATGTTCTTCAAACAGTTCTGTAGCAGTTGAGATAATTTGATGTCAGAATTTGTAATCTGCTACTTGTACTTCCTCAGTTTTGAAGTGGATGTTAGTCTTCTTCATAGTTTGAGTTAATCTTTATATAACATCACAGAGGGCACTTGCAAGGTCTTTTGCTGGTGCTGAGTTTACTGTAAAAGATTTAATGGGGAGGCCTGCTGTTGCTCATTTAGTGTACATAACCTGTCTATGTAAACTGATTTTTGTTGATGGTGATTTCAATGCTGTTGATTTCAGCTATTCCTAAAGATTGAGAAAAACCATTTCCATAAGCAAGGTTGGAACAGCAGCATGATACACCAGAAATTTGGTTTGTTAATTTACATTTTTTCTGAAGATGCTGTTGAACAATCTTTTGAAAGACTATCTCATCAATTCTTTCTAACATTTTCATAACTTCAATTGCCCTGGAGAAATAGGTGGAACTGAAGTTCCAACAGGTACCCACATATTTTCCAACAAGATTGTGGATGAATAATGAGGTCTGTTTGTTAATAAAAACATCAATAATGCAACATTCAGATCAGTCAGCATAAAGGTGTATAAAGTAATCAGGATGATATCAAAAATATCAAATTCCAAGTATTCGTAAACCAATTAATATTCTCAATTCATGGAACGAGGCACACAGACCATCATTTGCTATAAGAGCAAGTAAAAACTCCATTCTAATTGGTGATACTCCCCAGTCAATAATCTAGGATATCTTTGCCAATATAACACAATAAGCAATGATGCTTTGTAATGATCACAATGAGAGTTGAACAATTACAAGTAATTACTAAAGTACTGTGACAACAGTCCCTAGTTTGATGCATGTAATAATAATTATATGAAAAGCATGTTGAAGATTTTGGTGAAGACTCCTGTACATTGATTTAACATGCTTTGAGATGTCCTCTAATAATGACATCAACCCTAAAAATCATTTTACATTCATATATGTAAAACATACTTCATCTAATAAGTGAGCAGTGCTAGCCTCTTGAGTATCCACAGATGATGTGGTCATTAGAATAAGTTTTGACCAGTTATGGGCTAGATTGAAACTAGAAGGCTTTCTTTCGAAACTCAGAGTAGTAATGTGCATGGAATATACATACCCAGGGAAGTGTATCCAGGAAACTGTATCTACAAAACTCACCTCATTTAATCAACTCCAACAACTTCAATTTAATTTGTTGTCATTATTTATTATATATAATTTTTTTTAAATGGGTTACAGCAAAGTTGAAGGAACAAAAAAGGAGAACAGTAACAAGAAAACACTTAGATTACAATAAATAAAATAATTATCAATTAAATTATATTAATAGTAAACAACAATAAACATACAGCATGTTAACATTATTAACTCATTATTATAGACATATAAGTTGTAGATAATCACAGCCTTATCCAAAAATATTTTACAACAAAAGTTTATAAAAAATACCTAAGTGAATATTCTCCAACAATAATCCTAATGTGCACTCATTGAGGATTATTTTGTAATGGATGCAGGCATGGGAATATTCAGTCTCTTTGTGCACCATTTCAATGAGTAGGTTATCCAGTTGATCAAACAACTGGATGCTCATATGTTGAAATCAACACAAAAGTCCATCATTTTGTAACAATGTTTGTAAAGAGATTAAAGAGTGATGGAGTTTCACACATGGCTGTTTTACCCCAAAATATCTCAGTGATGTGATTTGTCATTTACACAAGCACGTTTGTGAATAGTTAAATTACTATTCTGAGAGAATGTTTTACCACAAATATTACAGTTGTATGGTTTTTCACCTGTGTGAATGCGGATATGACGAGTTAAATCTCGATTATCAGAGAATGTTTTACTGCAGATATAACAGCTATATGGTTTCTCTCCGGTGTGTATTCGTTTGTGAACAGTTAAACTACCGTTATGGGAGAATGTTTTATCACAGATATCACAGTGGTACGGTTTCTCACCTGTGTGAACACGTTGATGAATATTTAAGCTACCATTCTGAGAGAATGTTTTACCACAAATATCACAGTGGTATGGTTTTTCCCCTGTGTGAATACGGATATGACGAGTTAAATCTCTATTGTCAGAGAATGTTTTACCACAGATATCACAGTGATATGGTTTTTCTCCTGTGTGAACACGTTTGTGAACAGTTAACTTACTACTCCGATAAAACGTTTCATCACAGACATCACAATGGTATGGTTTTTCACCTGTGTGAACTCGTTTGTGAACAGTCAAGTCACCATTGTGTGAAAATGTTTTACCACAAGTATCACAATGGTATGGTTTCTCACCACTGTGGATACGTTTGTGGCTTGTCAATTTACCCCTGTAAGGAAATGTTTTACCACAAATATCACAATTGTATGGTTTTTCACTAGTGTGTACATGCTTGTGAATAGTTAAGTGACTATCATGAGAAAATGTTTTTCCACAGATATCACAATGGTATGGTTTCTCATCAGCATGAACGCGTTTGTGAATGGTTAAATGATCATTCCGAGCAAATGTTTTTCCACACTTGTCACAATGGTATGGTTTCTCACCTGTATGAATTCGTTTATGGCATGTTAGAATACCACTATAAGAGAACGTTTTACCACAAATATTACAATTGTATGGTTTCTCACCTGTATGAGTACGTTTATGTAAAGATAAAGAACTGTTTGTAGTGAATCTTTTCCCACAAACATCACAAAGGTAGAGTTTTGAAATTGTGTGATGTAATTTATGTTCAATGATGTCACTACTTTTGATGAAAGTCTCTCCAAAGGTGTTATAGGTGTATGACTTTTCTGTATCTACTTGTATCTGATGAGATAAATCACTAGTTTCAAGCAGTGTCTCTCCATAATCCTGACCCTCACACAATCTCTCTTCCATTATTTGTTCCAATGTACTAAAAATACAATGATAATTCTTATTTTGCAATGTCTAAAAAAAAAAAAGAAACAAATTCCATAGAATTTCCCAGTGAAATATTGAAGCTATTTCTTCTTAAATGAAATAGAAACATTTAACAAAGTTTGTATAGCAAAACAAAAATAACTCTTTCATGGTAGTTTCTTAAAGCTAACAGTTACATTAAAAAAGCTATTTTGACAGATATCAAAGGCTCAATTGCATAACTTGAAATAAATAACAGCTGATCCAAATAAGCTCCAAATATATATCCATACATCAAAAGCATTACACATAAATTAATGAAGTTTTGTAGCTTTGTGAAAAAAGTCTCGGGTAAAAACTCCTTATATTGACTTCACAGCAATTTGATCAAGGTTATATGTAGTCACATCTCATCTTCACAACACCATTCTTTAGTCTTCTAAGATTCTTCACAAATTACTTGCTGTATTCTAGGCAAACAATTCTTATATCAATGTCACTAGATACTCTGAAATATAGAGACAGTAAAAGATATTAAAGATATTTAAATAACAGGAAAAAATAATTAAAAAGTATAGTCTTGAATCGACCATCAAGCAAACAACCACTACATCATCATCCTTGTTTTACATCTTTCCATGCTAGCAAAGAGTTTAAAGGGTCTGGTACACACAAGAGCAGACAAAATTGTCCATCTTTGTTATGCATTTGGCTTTGATGACTGGTTCTAAAAGGCATAAGAAGTTGTCTGTAGCAAGAATAAAGTATCTTCTCTGCCTTGTAACAGTATCTTGTTTAAAATTACTATTCTCTATGTGAAAGCGTGAAAGAAATGAAGCAAGCATGCTCCGCTGGATATGCAATGTCAGTGTGCACATATGACATATGGGAACTGATGCCTCTCTACAGAGGAGCATCAGTTTCTACATTTTATCAAAAATATTGTTGAATCTTCCAAATTTGTTATCTTCTCCAGTGGACAGATAGAAACTTCTTAGTGATGAAGAAAGTAGAAATATAAAGGGATTTAGCATACCAATGATGGTGGTAGTTAGCATTAAAAAAATCGCCTATTATTTTCATCGTATCGGGTTTTGTGTGTCTTATTGCATTAGTTTAAGAAATAATCGCCACGAATGTACAAAGTAATGTAGTTAAAGGATTTAATGAAGTTGCCATATCGGGGAACGGGTTATATCCCGGTTTAGGTGTCTAGGATTAAAAAACATATGAAGACAAAGGGAACATCCCTTCGTATCCTCTGAAGATTAGGGGAAGGTATAAACAATGTTAACTAAAATGTTGTTTCTGGAAACCTTTTAGACTGGGGTTAGAACAGTTATTCTCAACTGGGGTTCACACAACAAAATAGCAAATTGGGAACCCACAGTAGAATGTTAAAGTTACACGAAAAAAATTGTTTTAGCTGTATTTATTGGAGGAAACAGCTAGATTTCTTTCTCGAATGTTTTACATAGTTCAACCTACACAAGTGAGCGTGTGGAAAACAAAATAGTTATTTTGAAAAAAAGTATCTATAAAACTAGTTTTTAAACACCGAATGGCTACGGGGTCCACCAGACTGAAGTAGTAATCAAAGGGGGCACTGTCATGGTATTAGTTGTCAGAAGTGAAAGTAGAAAAATCTGACAAGGAACGTTACTGCTGGTTTGAGTTGATTCTTTGGCTACTGACAGCTAATACCATGACTGGCCGGAGCGAGCTATCTGTCTGTCTGTCTGTCTGTCTGTCTCTATCTATCACTCGAAAGTTATTGGAACAAATTCGACACCTATATCCATGCGTTTGAAAACGCGCAGTCGCGCGTCCGCGCTAGCTAGTCGTGAGTGGTCGATCCTATTATTTTTAAACTTCAAACTTCATTTGTTTTCTATTTTGATAAATTCTCTCTGTTGAAAATTATATTTTTATATTTTAAATAATTTGCAATTTCAGAAAATATATTTTTATATTAAATTTGCGTTTTCTAATTTGATAAATTCTACGGACACAGAGGTGAACGAGTGATAGATAGATAGATAGATATAGAGAGATAGATAGATAGTGAGATAGACAGATAGATAGCTCCGGCTAGTCAGTAGCCAAAGAATCAACTCAAACCAGCAGTAACGTTCCTTGTCAGTTCTACTTTCACTTCTGACAGCTAATACCATGACAGTGCCATCAAAGGGTTCCATACGTAACAAAATAGTTGAGAACCACTGCGCACAATCAAAATAGAAAGTAAAGAATATTGGAAACCTATTTAACACTATTTACATTTGCGACAGTTGTCAGTTTTTTGATGGATAAGAAAACAAAAAAACATTTTGGACACTTTTTGGACTTTTATTGGATATCTCGACAATAACAGTTTCTTATATAATAACGCAAGCCTACAAATATTGAGGGGAAGGTTTTAGTTGATACGTTACCAATGCCATTAGACCGTTGCAACTTTGACACCGGAAGTCAAATTATGTAGAGAATAAAACTAAATGACAATTAGGCCACCCACCCCACTGTTAGTTCCCTAGCTTCACAATTATGCCAACAGACACACAACGGTTAACTTAGTGATAATTAATTAATAATGCATAATGATGACGAAATTTTAAAAAAATGTAGCTTCCGTATTTTCGTAAAATGTCTTATCTTTGTTGAACCATATATCATGTTATGTTATTGATTAAATCAAAGAACGAAATGTACAAGTTTTTGATGGATATTTTAATTATACTTACATAAAAAGCAGTTCACATGCGAAATATTGAAAATGTTCTCAGATGTTGAGACTTGAAAATCCAAAATAACATTGACAGCTTCAGCAGAGCGTTTACGATGAACCGTTATTTTTTTGTAAATAATACTCTTTCCATTAACACTACTATGTTTGTATTGTTAATTACCATGCAGAGTGTGTGTATAATTCAATAGCGTATCTGCTGAAAACCAAAGCTAAAGGATTTAAACGGGAGAACCTAACATCAAACAGGGGAAGTAACTCTGCGACCACTTTATAGAATTCAAAAATATTTTCATATCGCTGTGCATTGCCAATGGCTATTTCGATATTATATTTCATAAAGTTAGGTGAATGTTAGGTGAGAGGTGAATGTTAGGTGAGAGGTTGGTAGCCAAAGAATGGGTAATCTATATTTGACCCTTGATAAAGGCCATTTTGGCGATCTTTTGGTACGAGTCCTAAATATCGGCCTTTTCTGTAAAAAGTGTCTTTGGCGATCTTTACCAAAGATCGGCCTTTTCCGTAAAAAGTGTTGGAGAGAAACAGGGAAAAGGCCGATATTTAGGACTCGTACCGAAAGATCGCCCATATAGGCGATATACTTTGTTCTATTTGATTGGACACCTTTCTTTGCTGAACGTTTTCCCTTGTACCTACTGGCATTGTGTTTTTTTTTTTTTTTCAGTTATCCATACAACTGGTTTGCCATGTTTCATTCATCTGTGCCCTCCTAGCGCATACATACTCCGCCTACATTACTCTTATTCAACCACTTCCGGTCTAGGGAAAAGGGGCCTCTATAGGTGCAGTTACCTCCCCTGACAGCGGCTGCCTAATTAACTGGCCAATACAGAGCACACGCAACATGAAGGTTGTAGTCTCTGTCCATAAACGGGCCACCTTTAATCCACAGTCTCATGTGAACATGTGCACCTCTCATCTGGTATACCAATCTCTGAAAGAAGTGCTCGACCAGGCCGAAAGGACTGTTTTTGTGCCTAATGACCTCTCTCATAAAGGTGGCAAATCGATGGTGGAAATGCTCACTAACTGCCACAACAGCATACAGCTCATTGTTGCGCTTTGTAGTAATGTTTGGTCCATCTGCGTTCAACGTTTCCAAAAATTCACGCAGATCCGGCCAAAAGTACTCTGCATAAGACAAAGTTAGGAACAAGAGGGCCGGGCCATATTTTTCTTCCATAGCCATCAATCCTGAACATTTTCTAGACCAAAATTGCTTGGAACCACGGACATTGGCCATCATCATATTTCAACTTCCCTCTAGTTGCCTGTCATTATCATCAAGCCGTCTTTTAAACTTGCTTATAGACATGCAGTTGTTTTTGGTAGTCTTTATAAAGGCATATATACCAGATTCAATACCTCTTTTATCGGCTTTATCAACAGAAAACATAAGATATTGTATATCTCACCGAAATCTAGAGTCGGTATGATTCAGTCTGTTTCTCAGGAACATATAAGGTTTTACAGAGCTGAACGGTCTGTTATCCATGAACATGCCAAATCGACTAGTTTAGTCACTGGCTCAGCATCTATGTTTGTGTTCTTCATTTCAAAATAATAAAAACTTTAAAATTAAGCAGGATAAAAAGTGATAAGCATTTGCAATTTAAAAAAAAAACAAAAAAAACCCTTTTATTTGCAGAACTGTAATATCTGGTATTTAAAACATAGAAAGTGGAGAAGTACATACATATACATGCGCGCGCACACGCATACACATTGATTCTGAAGATGTTTTATAAGTTCTGGAGGCTCAATTATTGGTAAATGGACTTTACCTTCAGAACAGCACATACCTAATGATTCCTAGCACTACACTTTTCACATGTCTTGCACATAGAACCCAAGGAGACAATTTTTTCAGATGCATAATTACGATTAGTATCATAATTAAATGCTACACTTTGCCATTGAAATCGACTATACTTCTGCTGGTTTTCCCTGAAAAGCTTTCTCCATTTTAGTCGTATTTTTTGGTCGCATTTACTCTCATTTTCTATTTATTCTACCTTTTTCTCTCCTTTTTTGCAATCGTCTTTCTTAGTCTTTTTTTATGTTCTTGTACTTTTTTTATTTCTATAATTTTCCTTCTTTCTCTGCAATCTTATTTCTCTATCTTTTTCACCTTCTTGTTCTCCTCTAATGTCCCATCATTTTTTGCAACCTAACTTTCCGATGGTTTTTACTTTCTTCTACAATTTTCATATCAAATGTTTGAATTCTCATTCTTTTGTCTTTTTATACTGACTTGTGATATTTTATTTCTTTCATACTCATGATTGTTTAAGGGAAAGAGACCATCACAGTGGCCGTTATCAATTTTGCCACTATATAACACTGAAATCTTCCTTTCTGTAAATGTTCGACCACAAATGATGAAAAGAAGAAGAATTTCATCGTCACTTTTGTGATGAGCCTGAATTGCAATATCGTACAATCCACTAATGGCAGCTAATTCAACATTACCGTCGTATGTTCCATCCCTATTCATGTATGCTTGGTATTCCTGCATTGCACTATTAGGAATAAAAGAATGAAAATACTTCCAATTATTGCATATGTACCGTACGGACTCTTCCGGAAGAGTTCGGTAGTTTCTGTTGTTTTTGAGGTAGAGTGACAGAGCTCTGAACATACAGTTACCATCACCCATAACTTTATTAAAGGTGTGAATTAATATTGTTGAATATTTTTCAATAAATTCAGTAAGGGACTTCATCTTCAGTTTAAACTTTAGATGGTTTTGTGAACAGAACACGAAGGAAAATTAGAACACGAAAAGGGATAAGATACTAAGTGATAGAGATTTCCTTTTAGAAATCTGTATTTTTAACTTTGAGATAGATGAATGAGTAATTATAATTTTGTAAATAATAAAAACGAAATTAATAAGGTACTTCACCTTCAATGTTGACTTGAAACGTCGTCTTCGTGAAAAGAAAAGTGATTTAGATGGTTTTGTGAATAGAACACGAAGGAAAATTACAACACGAAAAGGGATAAGATACTAAGTGATAGAGATTTCCCTTTAGAAATCTGTATTTAGCAGACGATAACTCCTTTATCGTCTGTTCATAAATGGTAAAATACTTCGGTTATTTCCAGTTTAAACGTTGTCAAATACTTGTCTATAGATTTATGAGTGTGTGTGTTACACAGAGAGAGAGAGAGAGAGAGAAACAGTTAAAGAGTGAGAGACAGAGAGAAAGCAAGCGAGAGACAGAGAAAGAGATTGAAAGCGTGCACATGTGTATCTCTGAATGACAACTATATGTATTAACGTTACTATCCTACTCCTACTCAATATTTGTCGCTTACACAACTCTGTCCTCTCCTTCCTTGATCACCACGCAAACCTCAATCGCCCCCTAACACTTTTGTAGGCAAGCTAGACGTACCTTATGCGAAGAACTATACACTTTTTCCATCTCTACTTGTTAGACTTACTTACTCTTTCTCTCACTCCTTTTCCCACTAGTCTTCTAGCAGTCACCCACAGTTGAAGTTAACTACATACGGAATGGATAGCAAAACTGCAAATTTGTGTACAACTCGAAGAAGTTGTCTTCTACATTGTAACTTTGAAAATAAAGGGCCATTTCAACAATTGATAATATTTTCCTCCTGCTCTTTTATTTACTACACAGTATCGCTAAAGTGATATATTCAATTTAATTTAATGGAGTTTCCTATTAAAAGGACTATAGAATTTTTAAAGGTAAGATTGGTCTGGGATTTGCCACCACTGTGTGAACGGTGTTGGCTTATGTCCTCTATCACAGCCAAGGGTTGGCCAATACTTTGTGAGTGAAAGACGTTTGTCCTATTTATATGTGTAAATGCATGTGAGCTCCCTTTCTTTGATCTAATTGTAAACAATGTGTAAACGTTCATAAGCATATCAGTCACATTGAGCAATCGTCGTCATATATCGTACGTCTGCAGAGCATCGAAGACACTACAACGAAAATCTTCCCGATTAAACGCGTGTTCTCCAGCTGCCTTGTTCAACCAGCTAACATAGTCCATCTACTGCGTTCTTTGCCTGCTTCTTGATCTACTAATCTCTACTCTTCCTTCAACGTTAATGTTTTCCAGATCTCTGCTTCTTCGAATATAGCCACAACAGTTGAGCTTTTTCTTTTTTTCCACAATATTCAGTTGTCGTCTTTCACCTACTTGTTTTAACAGCAATTCATTTGTCCGATGATCCTTTCACATTTCAAACGCATCGATTATATTTTCTTCAAATTGGTTCAGAGTCCATGCTTCGCAACCAAAAATGCCTATTGGCCAAATAAGCGCTGCCTGTAACCTTGTTTATAACTTACTTGGGATCTTTCTGAATTGACGGGCACCACTTTTCATTTATGTTTTATGTAGTGTTTTTGGTACCGAAACACTTTCAAACGTCGTATACTTGTATATTTTGTGTTATAGAACAGATAAAATTTTTTGTCGACAACTTGCAATGACTTGCAATATTGAAATTTTTCTTAAGAAGGCTAAGAGAAAAAAATGTTTTATATGACACATTCTACCAGTTATCCCAAGTTTGAAAATGTTTCGTTAAGAAAACAAATGGTGCCCGTCAATTCAGAAAGATCCCTTGGGACACTTTCGCTGCTCCAGATGTTATTAAGCTTTTCCATAGACGTTCTTGTCTTGGTTAGCCGTGTCCTAATTTCTTTTTACATGTGGCTTCACCAGGAATTTAGACTCCAAGATATTTCTTGTTAGTTACTTCTTCATGGTGCCCAAGAAACATATTTTCATTCAACTAAACCAGTCATCACCTCAGATCAGCCAACCCTCGCAACAACTCTATCATCTTAATTATAACCTGACATTATGTTATCATTCAGCTCTTTCCTCACCTTTTAATAATTTACTACCATTAATTAACAGTAACATTTCAGAGAGAGAGAGAGAATTAATTATATTGGTGGATATTTTATGCATTTTGTATAAAAGAGTTCTAGTTCCGTTTCTACTATGTGGCTGAGGTACTTATTGTTTTCCTTCTTGAATTAGGATGCGAAGTTAAATTATTCCACTTCATACTGACTGAAACCTTAATACTTTGCTACAAATATCTTCGTAGCACTTAATATATTTCTAGCTTAATGCTAGCAGCTGTTCATAGAAGAGGTTTATAAATTTACTGAGTTATTAATGATGGTAGAGTTAACTCCCCTGATATTGTTTAAGGCTATCAAAATAGACTCTTCCACTGATGTTATTGTTTACAACACCAGTCAGTCTTCAAACAGTATAAAAGGTGAATTTTACTATAAAAATACACACTGGCACTTTGAAGTTTTTTTTTTATTTGAAGGAAGTCATGGTTTGTCGTGAGCATTAGAGGTTTTTAATAAATCAATGTCTATTGAATTTTTGCACCACTTGTCTGCTTTACTACACCTACATTTTAAATTGGGGTTACATTGTCATGTGAGTATTGTTATACCTACCTATATTAAATACATCTTATGCACATCTGTTGTCCAGATGTCTTGAAACATGTTTAGGGAAAATGCGTTTTACCCAACTATTGGCTGTTACGTCGCTTTGTTTATTTTTCTGCTGTCAGGGTTTGGTTTATAGATTGAGGACAGCATAGCTGTGTGAGGATTTATGTGACAGAAAGTGATAAAATGGTTCACGAAACTAAGAATAAGAAGGAAAAAAGTTTAAACTTAATTAACCAGAATCATCTTTCTCTTCTCTTAAACTGCCTGTACACACACACACACACACACACACGGTTGTACGCGCGTGCATAGAACGAGATTCGTTACATGTTCGGTGAGGGGAAAAATCATTGTGTACGGAATTAACAGAATGTTAGCGAAATACGTGCGTTTAGTGACAGGATCGATTACTTATGAACATCGTGGAAGAACCATTTTAGCCATCTAACAATGTACAAAACCCTTTACGATGAATTTCTGTACAGTTTCAGTTTACTCAAAATTTCACTCAAGAGGCATTCATCAGTCAGAGGCTGTAGTATAAGCAACTTGCCCAAGGTACCATGCAGTGGGATGGAACCCAAAACCACATGTTTGCAAAGTGAAATTTGTGAGCACATAATTTATACGTCCATCTACGTGTGTGTGTGTCCATCATAGCGTCCTTGCAAAACAGGAAACATTGCACAATGTCATTTTTTGATGTACAAGCAAACCTCTGCAACATATTTTATATATCAGTTCATTCTAGGATAATGTAGGGCAAAATAACTATAAGTCTTTTCAGCAATGAGGAATCTTTTATTTCACTGATTCTCAAATGTTTAAATGCTGTCATTTAACCATTTTGATGTATTTTGCCATTTACCTCTTGACTCCATTGCAAAAATATACACTAAATGATTGCTATATACCATCATCATCATTAATCAATAATTATGATGATATAGAATATGGAGGTTTGTTCATCATCAATGTGGTTAGCCATAACCTGGAACATAACTGAGAGCTACCATGGTATCCGACCAGATAATATGTCCCTCCAAACACTATATATATGAATGCCCTTGTCACTTCCAAATTACTAAGATGGAATTTAAATGTTATTCTAATTATTAATATTTATAGTTTTAATTTGGGTGGGCACTACATATTAGTCTGTGGAAGACAGAAGAATTTTTCTCTCTTTTCCATTTTTTACGTTCTTTCTTTTGGTGCATCAAACTTGTTTGGATGCCGTATTTTTTCTTTTGTGTAAATAAGTTACTGTATCAGTTTGTATTGGGATTATATTTATGAACTTGTAGATCATTATCTACTTTCTCTGTCAGCAAGGGTTTGAATTATTTTCTATTTGAAGTTACTGCTCATACATGCCATTTTTGGCTTGCTTGCTATTACTGGATACCCTTCCTCTTATTAACCACTGAAGAATTTTGAAAAATAACATCGTCAATATGAAGCTGGTATATGAAACCTAGATTAACATGATATTTAGATGGAAGGCTTTAATTTAACTCACTGAAAAATAGGAAGATTGTAACAGAACAGAAGTGTTCTTAGACTAGAAGGTATTGAAAGAATTAAGCTCCTTTCAAAGCTGGATACAAAACCAGAAACTTTACACCCTAAAATATAACCAAATCGAAAGTGTCAAGGAAGAAACCAAGCAATACAATCACTACACCATACTGGTCGTTGGACAAAGTTCTCTCCTTAAATGTAAGACTAAATCAACCAACTCAAAGCTTTTTCCTATGAAGGTGCTGTAAATCATGAGGTACAGGATAAATAAGTGCTAACACACTAGTGTGTGGTAGATTGGTTTAATTTTATAAGGTAACATTGTGTAAAGTAGTTTAATAGGGTTTGCTTAATGAATAATGGTCTTGGGATACATCTCTCTTTGTGTTCTAGGTTGCTGAAGTGTTTTTGTGTAGGAAATCAAACTACAATAAAGAGAGTGTTCTTTTTGAAGATCAGAGGCTTACAAAAGAAGATTGTGAGTAGGTTGATATCAAAAGGGTTAACAATATTTGAGTAGGCTGAAGCTTATCAAAATATAGTTCAGTTTTAAATTAGAGATACAGCACTAACATTCTTGTGGGTAAGTGGGTAATAGACTAATTTTTAATGTCTACCAGTAAATATTTTCTTGTAAGTAACTTCTGTCTTTTTAGTTCATTATTGCTTATCTATTATGTTTTTTTTTTTTTTAATTTCAGATTTTCTGGTGACATTGAGAGAAAATATATTTACATATATACAAAATTTTGAAGACTACAGAATGACATAATCATCAAGAAAGCTTGTGACATTGTTTATCTAATTGTGATTGGATTACTCGAAAAGATTTGATTTAATTAACAATTGTTATGTTGATTGGAAATATACTGGCTGGGTTGTGGTGGTCATATTAGAGGAGATTTGACATTATACTACAACTGTTTTTCTGTAGTGTCTAATATCTGCTTCTTTTTTGAAATATTGGCGCAAAAAGAAATTATGGAAGATAAACTGTGTGGGAGTGAGGTTGAGAGTGAAAACCTCTCCAAGAATACTCGTGTATCTCATAAAAGACTGACAAATACAGGAAAGAAATTAAAACTACCTGATAAGTCTTCTAAAACATTTAGTAATATCAGTGAACAGAAATTTATTAACACAAGTTCACTGCGTTATCGATGTGATATTTGTGGTAAAAAGTTCATGGTTAAAGGCTTTTTGTCTGTACATAAACGTATTCATACAGGTGAGAAACCATACCACTGTGATATCTGTGGTGAAGCATTCTCTGAGAGAGGACAATTAATTAGTCATAAAAGCGTTCACACAGGTGAGAAACGACTCCATTGTGATATCTGTGGTAAAGCATTTTCAATAAGTTATCAGCTAAATCTTCACAAACGTGTTCACACAGATGAGAAACCATACCACTGTGAGTTTTGTGGTAAATCCTTCTCACAGAAAGATGGTATGCTTATACATGAACGTATGCATACTGGTGAAAGACCATACTGTTGTGATATCTGTGGTAAAACATTCTCTTGCAAAGGCACTATGCATAAGCATAAGCGTATTCATAGTGGTGAGAAACCCTACCATTGTGATATCTGTGGTAGAGCATTTTTACACAAATGTAGTATGCTTGATCATAAACGTATTCATACTGGTGAAAAACCTTACCACTGTGATATCTGTGGTAAAGATTTTGCTCATAGTTGTAGCTTAACTAATCACATACGTGTTCATACTGGTGAAAAACCCTTCCATTGTGATATTTGTGATAAGACTTTTACTCAAAGTGGTAGTTTAACTTCCCATAAGCGTGTTCACATGAATGAGTAACCACAAACTGAAATGGAATTTCAAATCACAAACAAATACATTCAAATTCTCAGAAGTTGTAGCTCTGAGTAAAGTATGGATCGCTGAATGAAGAGCATAGCACATACCAAGTGGCAATGTCAGTTTGTATTCTTTTCTCAACTAAATACATCTAGCTGAAATAGGTTCTGCTGTGTAGGAATAACTGATTGTGATGTCAACAGTTTATATTCTTCTCAACCCAGTGTACCATGCTGTAATATGTACTGCAGTTTAGGAACAACTTGCCTCTGCATGCAGTAGCAGCAATGTTCAAGTGATGAATAATCTCTTTACTTGCATTGTTGAATTTGATTTTCCTTCTATAGGAAAAACTACCTGTAACAAGCCATTTTCATATCCAAAGTGAGATTTGACTCTATATAAACTGATGATAGATATGAAGCTATATTAATCGTTGTGATTCAGAAGAAAGTTTATCACAGTGAAATTTGTGGTGAAGCATTCTGTCAGTGTCGAATTTCATTTCATCATATACATCTTCATATTTTGAGGTAACCATAGCATTGAGATATAATCTGTTTTAAACCTTGCCTGATAAATATTTTGGCTGATCACAAACACTGGAAATAAGCTGTAAAACTACTACAGTCGTCAGAGATGCTACCGGTATCTCTTCACTTCTTTATAATCTCTTTATCTCTTTTGTTTCGTTTGATGTAGACAAATGTGCCTATTGTTTTCTTCAAAATTTCAAAATTGCAGCTAACATGATTGGTCTAAAATATATACTAGAGTACATATTAAACTATCAATAAATTGAATTCATCTTGCATTGATTGTGCACATTGTATACATGAGACCATATCAAGACTATTTAATTATCTGTGAATAGATCTACTGATGAACCAAAGGCAGCGTTATCTCAGTATACTCTTCTACACAAGCAAAGATGGCACTGCAAACAGTTTATTATGTTCTTCAACCTGACTGAAATATTTAACCAGGCATTTGGTAATTTGGGTTGTAAAACTTTGGTTTACCTTGAACTTAAAAAATTTGAGGGATTTCAACTCTAATAAACAATAAAACAAACACAGCTCACTTCTACAGTTCACACTGACTAGTCTTCCTTCTTTATTTTGTAGTCCTTTGAAAGAGTACTGTAATGAGTCTATTCAGATAATGCTATTTTACATGCTTTGTTCTACAGTATGTTTTTATACTGTATTTAACTCTAAAGTTTATGTTCTGTGTTCGCTGAGAAATAAATTGATAAACTAATATCAAACTTGTTAATAGTGTAGGAGGCTAGAATCTCCAGTTTCTGGTGTAAAGAAGGCAACACTTAATACATAGAGAAAATTATTTTATAATGGAGTCCACTGCATGGATTCACAAAGACCTATTGAACTATTACTTTGAACTCCAATCTATATGTCTATCTATTTGTCTTTTTAACATCCACTTTTCCATCCTTGCATGGGTCAGATGAAATTCCTTGAAGCAGATTTTGTATGACTGGATGCCTTTCATGTTAACAACCCTCAAGCAGGGAAATATTTCCCATGTCTTTGCAATTTTTACAGAATATTGGAAACTAAGGACACTGCTTGTATAATGATGTTACTTGTTTACAACTATTGCATGATGTAAAAACAAGGAAACACACAAAGAAACATATATACCACATATACATATGTAGATATATGTGTGTATATAACTGTATATATATACTAGCAGCTAAGCCTGGTTTCATCCAGTCGGTTTGGATGATGTAGCTGTAAAACCTGTTCTGTGTAAGCATTCAACTTGTTTGGGCACGCTTATGTCAAAAAACAATTTTAGAATGTTGTTTTTCTGTCAATATGCTAAAAATAACTGACCAACAAAAAAATAAAAACCACTAAGGTTCAACCAAATCGAAAAATAAACCCAAATACTAAGCGAATAAAGATGAACCATCCCACTTACATTGCGCGCGTACACACACACACAAATACACACACATTCACATAACCTCCCGTTTTACATATATATATTCACACAGTTGAAATGCTGTTTGATTTATTTTTTTTCAGCGTACAGCCTTCATCATCACACTACCAAGTATGACATCACCCCTTTCCTTCCTTATTCATCTATCAGTCCTTCCTTTCTCATTCATAAACACAAGAGTATTATTATAGTAAATTATCTCAGTAACCATAGGAGCTATGAAAAAATACAAAGCCTAGCATCACCACTGGATCATTCTACACATTTGTATAATTTTTCATGCAATTCCACCCAGCCATTTGACCGTGAATCCCAAGACAAGAAAGAGTTGCCCATGTCAAATTTATATGTATGTGTATATATATATATACACATACAAGGGGAAGTCAAAAATTATCCTCACTTTTTCCGTAACATATCTTTAGTATTATCACACTACCTTCTGTGCATGCATACTTATAGTTGGTACTACTGTGATCATATCATCATTGTAGAAGAACTACATATTACATAGTAATATGTGAATTGACTTGCACAGCAAACAAATATATCGATGAGGTGTCTAGCCTCACTTTGATACAGTAGCCTCGTTCTGAGACACTAGCCTCATTCCGAACTACACTGTAGAAACTCTCAGTTCCTGCCAGGTTTCAAAGAGACATGTCTTCTCTGTAGCTCCACGCGCAATCTCCCATGTGCGACTCACATGTCTATTCACATCAACACAAGATATATTGTTCGTAAATGAAGATATTTTATCACACACACATTCTCAAAATGAGTGTTCTCATTACACACATGTATACATACTGTAATACAAATATTGTATGTTACTTCTTTCAGTGCAAAAGCAAAAATCAACATTTTCTTTGTATGTGAACACATGTTTTTGTATCATACTACATGCTCCCACCACAAAAGGTGAACACAGAATAAACAATATATTTATACACAAAAATGTCTTATGGTGATTCATGCTAACTGTTTTTCCATTTAATAACATGCAATTGGACAGCCACCATATCATAAATTGAACCTAAATATAGATTAAAAACATCAGGGCATCCAATGGTAAAACCCAATAGTATAAAATATAGATTGATAGACAACCAGAAATGTGAGACTTTTGAGAATATTCTCCTGACAAAAAGGTCATTGCCTTTGGATTTGTTTAATGAATTTTACATTAAAGAAGTGTGGCGACGTCTTTTGAAACTATCATAGAGCTGGATTTCGAATGGACTCTTTTCTGATTATTGCTTTGTCCTTTATTCATATTTATATTATTTTAGTTTCATTGCCTTAAATTTTTAGTCGTTTTTAATATGCATTAATTTAATCCATATATTTTTCTTCATTCGACTTCATTTAAATCACCTATTGTATTCATATATATATGTATATTTTATACTATTGGGTCTTACCATCGGATGCCCTGATCTTTTTAATATATATTTATGTTCCATTTATGATATTATGGGAATGTTATAAAGTTGTTTTGACCGATTAAAGCGTTTATTCATACACACACACAACAGGTTTCTTTCAGTTTCCATCTACGAAATTCAGTCACAAGGCTTGGTTTGGTCCGAGGTTATAGTAGAAAATACTTGCCCAAGTTGCCACCCAGAACCATGAAGTTGGGAAGCAAGCTTCTTACCACACAGCCACGCCTGCACCTATCATTAATTTGACAATGTCAACTTTTAACCCTTTAAAAAGTTCTTTTATTCATAAATATATTAAGTTAAATAAACTGTGCTGTATTTGATAGAATTTCTAAGAATATAGTGACATATTCAGTTTAGTTTAAATTAATTCTCCCTTAGAAAAGACTATTTGAAAAACCTGAGTGAAGATTGAGGTTTATTCTAAGATCAGAGAAAGATTTGCAAGTGAATTATGTTTTGAAAGGGAACATTAAGATATATCTGTAAACGAAATTACACTTAATTCTTATTCAATACATCAAACATGAAAGAAAACCTGTTTGATAGCACTGATTACGTAAATACCTTGTTTTTTTTTCATAATTAATTGTGGATAATTAAAATCACATATCAATCATATTAAGCAACGCCTGATATATTGAAATGGAATATACTGCATTATATGAATTATGACTTGACATTACGTTATCTTTAGGTTCTTTCCTCATATTTTTAATTATTTATTTCTTTTAATTAACAGTGGCATTGCTCTGTGTGTGAGAAAGAGAGAATTAATTATAGTGTTGAATATTTTATGCAAATTGCTTTTTCTATAAAAGAGTTCTAGTTCCGTTTCTACGAAAGCGTTTGAGGTAATGATTGCTTTTCTTTTTGAATTAGGATGCCAAGTTAATTATTCCACTTCAGATTGACTGAAACCTTATTAATTTGCTAGAGATTCTCCAAATAGTTTAGTCACATTAATACGTTTTGGGCTTAACGTTAGCAACTATTTATGGAAGAGCTTTATATATTTAGTGAGTTATTAGTGATGGTAGAGTTAACTCCCCTGACATTGTTTAGTGTAATCAAAATAGACTTCGCTGGTGTTGTTTATCTCGTCAATGTACTTTGCAATTGGTATGTAAGGAGAATCAACTGGAATAGCGATGTTAACTTCTTTAAGCTTTATCGTTGAAATTCAGTTGTCTATTTACAGCAATCACTGACCGTATTAATTACCTGTCCACTTTAGAGACCACGTATATCAAATTGGGACTTAATTGTTATGTAAGTAAAATATCCATCTACATTAACTACATCTTGTGTTACTTGGATGTCTCGAAGAATGTATAGGGAAATATCTGCTTTTTATCAGTGGTTGTTAGGTTATATCATTTTGCTTGTTTTAGCCGCTATTCAGAGTTTGGAATACATAAATGACTAGATTAGTTGAAAAATTCTCTTTGCAAGGGGATCGCATTTGGCGTCGTTCGGCTTTATCCGGGGGAAGTACGCGTTTAAATATAAGTTTCCCACGTTCCTGTTTGGCTGAGTATATTTATCTCTCAATTAGAAATGTTATCTCGATAATGTCGGTCCGAATCGAACACGTAGAATGAAACAATGTCTGAAAGCGAAATTTTTAGTTTATGCCCTAATCACAAACGTAATCTTCGATACTATATTTACCAAGGTAACTAAAACAGAATAGCAGCTTACCTAGCAGCTCCCTAGACTTAATGGAATCTAGAAGTGTTTGGTTAGCTTCCTAAACTCTATTGTTTAGAATGGGTCTTTGTCTAACTCTCTAAACTCCATTGTCTAGAATGGTTATTTGCTCAACTCCCGAAATGTCATAGACTGAGTGTTTTGACAAATTCCCTAAACTTCATTGCCTTGAATGGGGGTTTGTTTAACTCCCTAAATTCCATTGTGTAAAATAGGTCTTTGCTTAGCTCCCTGAACACCATCATCTAGAATAAGTATGACTAGCTCTCCAGTGCGTAGTAAGAAGCATTAAATACCTCAACCCTGATCAGTTTCCAATTAAAAAATAAGGCACTGTCATGGTATTAGCTGTCAGAAGTGAAAGTAGAACTGACAAGGAACGTTACTGCTGGTTTGAGTTGATTCTTTGGCTACTGACTAGCCGGAGCTATCTATCTGTCTGTCTGTCTATCTCACTATCTATCTCTCTCTATATATCTATCTATCACTCGTTCACCTCTGTGTCCGTAGAATTTATCAAATTAGAAAACGCA
>NC_068987.1:24143478-24198135 GCF_001194135.2 Octopus bimaculoides | reverse complement strand
TCTAGAATAAGTATGACTAGCTCTCCAGTGCGTAGTAAGAAGCATTAAATACCTCAACCCTGATCAGTTTCCAATTAAAAAATAAGGCACTGTCATGGTATTAGCTGTCAGTAGCCAAAGAATCAACTCAAACCAGCAGTAACGTTCCTTGTCAGATTTTTCTACTTTCACTTCTGACAGCTAATACCATGACAGTGCCAAAAATAAAACTATTTTATGATTTTTTTTTTCTTTATGGTTGTAATCAAAATCTTTGTAAATGCACACATGTCAGATATCTAGCTTTAGTTATAATTTTTCCACACTCTTTGATAGTGTATGCAATTTCTTATTTTACTATGACAAAAAGTTTTTGAATTGTTATATCTGTCATACGATTTTTTTTCTGATTGATATACTTACAAAAAAGGAGCAGTGTGTGGGTGGTTCAATATGAAGAAAAAAACCTGAAGACAAGCTCACTGACAAAAGCTTACACTGTGAGCCTTTTTATGATACATTTGTTCATGACATGATGCTGAACATAATGGGGAGTTAAAAATAGTATTAAAAAAAAAATACTTTATTGATATTTCTATATAATTGATATAGTCTGAAGGATATCAAAATGTAGTTAAGTTTTAAACTTTTGTAATTGACTTTGACTATGCCATCAAATATCATCTTATCTTAAATAACTTCCATCTTAGTATATCATTGTTGCTTATCTGTTATGTCTTTTTTTTTTCAGATTTTTTGGTAACATTGAGAGAAGATATATTTACAAAAGTAAGAAAGTTTAAAAACTACAGAATGACATAATCATCAAGAAGGCTTGTGGCATTGTTTATCTAACTGTGATTAGATTACTCTAAAAGATTTTATTTAATTAACAATTGTGTTGATTGGAAATATACTGGCTGGGTGGTGGCAGTCATATTAAAGAAGTTTTGACATTATACTACAACTGTTTTTCTGTAGTATCTGATATATGCTTCTTTTTTGAAATATTGATGCAAGAAGAAATTATGGAAGATAAACTGTGTGGGAGTGAGGTTGAGGGTGAAAACCTCTCCAAGAATACTCGTGTATTTCATAAAAGACTGATAAATACTGGGAAGAAATTAAAACTACCTGATAAGTCATCTAAAACATTTACGCATAATAGTAATATCAGTGGACCGAAATTTATTAACACAAGTTCATTGCGTTATCGATGTGATATTTGTGGTAAAAAGTTCATGGTTAAAGGCTTTTTGTCTGTACATAAACGTATTCATACAGGTGAGAAACCATACCACTGTGATATCTGTGGTGACACATTCTCTGAGAGAGGACAGTTAATTAGTCATAAAAGTGTTCACACAGGTGAGAAACGACATCAATGTGGTATTTGTGGTAAAGCATTCTCAATGAGTTATCAGTTAATTACTCACAAACGTGTTCACACAGATGACAAACCATACCATTGTGAGATTTGTGGTAAATCCTTCTCACAGAAAGATGGAATGCTTGTGCATCAACGAATTCATACTGGGGAAAAACCATACCATTGTGATGTTTGTGGTAAAGATTTTGCTTACCATAGTAGCTTAACTTATCACATACGTGTTCACACTGGTGAAAAACCATACCATTGCGAGATCTGTGGGAAAGATTTTGCTCACCACAGTAGTTTAACTTATCACATACGTGTTCATACTGGTGAAAAACCCTATCATTGTGATATCTGTGGTAAATCTTTCTTACACAGAGGTAGCATGCTTGATCATAGACGTATTCATACTGGTGAAAAACCATACCATTGTGATATCTGTGATAAAACTTTCTCTCAGAGTACTACTTTAACTAATCATAGAAGTATTCATACAAATGAGAAACCATACCAATGTGATATCTGTGGTAAAAATTTCACTCGGAGTAATAGTGTAACTATTCACAGACGTATTCATACAGGGGAAAAACCCTACCACTGTGATATCTGTGATAAAACTTTCACTCAGAGTGGTAGTTTGATTTCTCACCGGCGTTTTCATACGAATGAGAAATCATACCACTGTGATATCTGTGGTAAAACTTTCACTCGGAGTAATAGTGTAACGATTCACAGACGTATTCATACAGGGGAAAAACCCTACCACTGTGATATCTGTGATAAAACTTTCACTCAGAGTGGTAGTTTGATTTCTCACAGACGTGTTCATACAAATGAGAAATCAAAATGCTGAATTAAAACTTCAAATCTCAAATGCATATTGGCATTTATGAGAACCTATAACACTGTGGAGAGCAAGAATGGCTGAATAAATAGCATAGCATTTACCCAGTTTAAATGTTTGCAGTTTGTATTCTGTCTTCAATTCACTAATTCTAGCTATTGCAATAGGTATGGTATTGTAGGAACAACTTCCTACTGCATGTAGCACAGAAATTTATTTATATGTTTTCCATATTGGACAGTTCAACAAAATCTAACTGGCTGGAGGATTACATCTTGTTCCATTGTCTCAGATCTTGTATGGTTTCTACAGCTATATGTCCTTCCTAACATCAGTCACTTCACAGTGAACAGGATGCATTTTTTGTGGAACCATCACTGTAGAGGTTCCCTTGCTATCATTTTGACTAAAATGTCCTCTCAAGCTCTATGTTGCCACTCCTTGATTTGATTTATCAACCACTTAGTCAAATCAATAAGTTATTTGATAACTTGGAGTGTTTAATTTTCTGTCTTTTAAAGGCTGACATAAAGCTCATTAATTATATGTGAATAAATTTACTGATGAACCAGAAGCAAAATTAACTTAATGCACAAGCAAAAATGATATAGCAAACAATGTACAATGTATTCTTCAACTCGACTGAAATAGTATATAACCAGGGACTGAGTCATTTAGGCTGTAGAACATTGGTTTATGATAAAGACATTCGAGCGAGATCGTGCCAGTGCCGCTGGACTGGCTCCTGTGCAGGTGGCATGTAAAATACACCATTTTGAGCGTGGCCGTTGCCAGTACCACCTGACTGGCCTTCGTGCTGGTGGCACGTAAAAGCACCCACTACACTCTCGGAGTGGTTGGCGTTAGGAAGGGCATCCAGCTGTAGAAACTCTGCCAAATCAGATTGGAGCCTGGTGTAGCCAGTCCTCAGTCAAATCATCCAACCCATGCTAGCATGGAAAGTGGACGTTAAATGATGATGATGATGATGATGATGATAGAAAATTTGAGGAATTTTAACTCTAATAACTATAAAATAAACATTGTTCACTTCTACAGTTCATACAGACTAGTCTTCTTTCTTTATTTTGTTGTCTATTGAAACAGTTTTACAATAACTTTATTCTGACAGCATTGTTTTACCTGCTCTATAACACTGTATGTTTTATTTACTTTATTTAATACTAGAGTTGGTTATGTACACTGAGAAATAAATGGCTGAACTAGTATCAAACCTGTTAATACTGTAGAAGACTATAATCTCCAGTTTCTGGTGTAAAAAAGAAAACCCATAACACATTGCATGGATTCACAAAGACTGATTATTCCATTATTCTGAACTCATGGAAACATAACCAGCATGGCAAAATGAGAAAAAGCAAGACCTATTATTTGTGTCAGACTGAAATTCTATACTGTTCCAGAATCCTTTGCAACATAATAAAACAACTGAATGCAAAAGTACTTGTGTTAATATAAGCATTGACCCTTTAGCTTTTAAACTGACCATATCCAGCCAAAATATTCTTCCTATTTTATGTTCAAACTGGCCAGATCCAGCCTCTCATGCCTACCCTACAATGTTAGTTTAAAAAATATATAATCTCACAGCTACAAGAAAATGCAGGATAAGTTCAAAACAATGTGAATAAATAAGCATTACATTTGACAGAATAATCTGAAAGCTAGAGGGTTAAACTGGTCAAAACCTGTCAACAATGGAGTTTGTATACTGTTTCCTGATTAATAAATTACCCTTTCCTTAACCCTTTTGATATCATTCCACTCAAGACTACCCCTAGTTCTGTGATACAAATTTCCACTTTAAAAGAGATCTCAATTAAACTTTATATCAAAATTTTAAATTATGTTTCAAATATCAACTTAATATTGATAAAATTATTTTACTTAATTCTTCATAATTTTCAAAATGAATTGAAAGGTGGTATATTTCAACAAAAATAAGGTAACAAAAGGGTTATATTATTTATATTTCTAGTTGATCTATTTTTAATTAATTTAATGTCTTGCCGGTTTACAAATGTGAACAGGCTATCAGAAATGTTAATATGGAGAAGTTAAAAAAAAAAGTAAATAGAATTTGTCACAAATCTAGAAGTACATTAGACTAGAACTTATCCCTGTATCCATAGCTTTAAAATGACTGGGCAGATATAATACCCCTTACCCTGCCCTCAAAGGGCATCAGTCTGCTGCAGGATTAAACTCCAGATGCTGCTGGTGCTTATTTTGAATAGAGTAGATTGAAGCAATGTAAAATGAAGTGTTTTGCTCAAGAACACTATGCTCTATCCAGTTTGGGAATTGAAACCACAAACTTACAATTGTGAGTTCAACACCTGCCTTCACCGAACATTAATGAGGTAGATATGTGATGGTTTCAAAGTGGTGAGCTGGCAGAATCGTTACCTACTAGGCAAAATGCTTAGTGGCATTTTGTCCATGTTCTGAGTTCAAATTTCACAGAGGTTGACTTTGCCTTACATCCTTTCAGGGTTGATAAAACAAATACCAGTTGTGGACTGAGGTTGATGTAATCAACTTTCCTGCTCCCCTAAAATTTCAGGCCTTGTGCCTATAGTAGAAAGGATTTCTGGCTGTGTGATTAAAAAGCTTCTGAGCCACCATGAAACAAAGGCCATGCAGTGGAGAATGATGCTTTCTTCATGATGTTGGTAGAGGTGGACTGTGTTTAGCTGTCAAAAGATGTTACTGAGATAGGGTAATGACAGCTTTATCAAAATTCGCTGGAGGCTTCTGAATGTCCATCTCTACATTTTATTTCATCTGTTATACCTAAACACTAATAAATTTCAGCTAACTGTATTTGATTGAAATAACAAATGCAGTAAAATGAATTTGATGAGGAATAGAAGAGAAGACTATAAATAGTATATATTTTTTTGTGCTCACTTCCATTACTTGTCCATAGGTTGAATAAGAGATAGCAGCTTGGCTTCTTGAAGCCAACAGCAATGACTGAGTGAAATATTAAATATAATACACATTTAATATGAATATAAATTTACACACACAGGCATGGCTGTTTGGTCAAGAAGTCTGCTTCTCAACCACTTGCTTTTAGATTCATTCTCACAGCATGGTACCTTGGGCAAGTGTCTTCTGCTATAGCCTAGGGCTAACCAAAACCTTGTGATTGGATTTGGCTGGCAGAAACTGAAAGAAGTCTGTGTGTGTGTGCGTGTACTGAAGATGACAGATTAAACCTGTGGTTGGAGCAAAGCTTCCACTAGATCAAGGGTCACATGGCACTGGAAGAGTGAGGTCAACAAGATTATAAAAGAGAAGAGATGGGGTTGGAAAGACTGGAAGAATGGTGGTAGCAAAAAACCATATCAGATAGCTAAAAGAGAAACTAGCCATCAGGTATATTCAGATAGGCAGATGCAGAAGGAAAGTAGTCTGCCAATGTCTTGCAGCACAAAGATCAGATACTTGAGGTATTCCAGATTTGCTACACAGTGTGTGAGAGATAATCAAGATGTTGTGGGAGAGAAGTGTGTACAGACAGTGGTACACTTGCTCTTAGTGATCCTGAAAAGAAAGTGGCATGGAAGAGCTACTATGAAAAACTATTAAATGCAGAGAATGAATGGGAGAAAGGGAATCTTCCTCATGTGAATCCAACAGAGGTACCAGCTAGTCTAGTTGACAACAGCATCATAGAAAATGCAATTAAAAATATGAAGACAGGAAAGGCCCCTGATCCATCAGGAGCCACTGCTGAGATGCTTAAGATATCAGATAGAGATGGATACAGTCTAGTTACCTGTATAGTTAATCTGGTTATGCAAGAAGGCATAATCCCTAGTGACTGGCACAGCAGTATCATAGTCAGCTGTTACAAGGGCAAAGAAGATGCCTTAAATAGAAGTAATTATAGAGGCATCAAATTGCTGGACCAGGTGATGAAAGTGGCAGAGAGAGTTATAGCCCAATTAATTAGGAACAGAATTAGACCAGATGAAATCCAGGGAAAAGTACCACAGATAATATTGTCATAGTCAGGCAACTGCAAGAGGAGTATTTAGCTAAGAACAAGCTGTTGTACTTGGCATTTGTTGATCTAGAGAAAGCCTTTGACAGAATACCTCAATCTGTGATATGTTGGACTCTAAGGAAGTGGAAGCTAGGGATAGATGATTGGCTTGTAAAAGCAGCACAGGCCACGTACAGGAGTGCTGTTGGTAAGGTAAGAGTTGGCCACTGGTACAGCGATGAATTTAGTGAACAAGTAGGTATTCACCAAAGCTTGGTCCTCAGCCCCCTCCTATTCATCGTTGTCCTCCAGGCCATAACAGGAATTTAAGACTGGAAGCTCATGGGAACTACTATATGCTGATGATCTTGCTCTCATAGCAGAATCTGGAACAGAATTAGAAAAGAAATTCCAGGTGTGGAAACAGAACCTGGAATCAAAGGGTCTTAAAGTAAACTTAGCAAAGACCAAGGTCCTAGTAAGCAAGATATCGAACAGGATCCTTCACCCTTCCAGTAAAGTTAAATGCTGATGATGATGTGTGTCTCCTTCCTTGAACATCACTAATAGTTGTAAACCAAGCATTACTGTTATATGATGTTCATTTCTTATCTTCCATGAAAAAATATGAGTTTATTTGGAAACAAGTGACACGATGGGCATCCAGCCATACAAAATTTCGCTCAACGAACTCTGTCTGAACCATGCAAGTATGGAAAAGTGGACATTAAACTGATGATGATGATGATACACACACACATATATATATATATACACAATAATATTTGATATAAATATTGGTTAGTTGATTTCTCCAGTTACACTTTACATTGTATACAGAAAGTAAAGGACAACTACAGAGTTAACATAAGAGGTGCAGGTTGAGTGTCTTATAATTTTCTGATTAATGCACATTCTTTTTATGAAATTTTGCAGACAGGTTTGTGATGAAGTGGATTGCTATTGTATTGAGAAAATTTAGAAAACAATGTATTTATTGCAAATATACAAATGAAAAATTTGTTTTATCTAATTTTAAAGTAAATACATTTCTTTCGAAAATTTGTAATCATTTCATCATTTTGTATACGTACCATGAAATTTGATAAAAGTTATATTATTATTGTCTGTCGTATATTCTGATATTATCTGTGGATGAGGGCAAAAGTATATTTTGAAAATGACAGGTAATGCTCTAGTATGTGTGTGTGTATATAATGCTGCAGACATCACTTATTTTAATTGCATAACTTTTCAAAGCATCAAAACATTTAGCATCAGTTCTATGTAAAATGACCAACTGCATATGCAAATGAAGTCAAGTATATTTAAATTATTCATAACATCTCAAAGAATCCAGTTCATTTATATATTTATCTTACTTTTATGTTAGAAAATTATATAACATTCATGCTACTGAATAAGGAATAATGTTTTTACCTCAGCATTTGAATTAAGTAATATGAAGAATTAAGCAAATGCTACATCTCTAAAAGATTTTCTCTAGTTTCAGCAACTGAAGTTTTTAGGAGACTTTCAGACAAGTATGGGCAATTGCCTATAGTAAAGAATGGTACACATACATATACACATATCTGAACAGAAATAATGATGGAACTTAATTTCTAATTAACTCCTACAACAATACTGATTTATTAACTACTTGTCTTATTGATAGCACCATTAAATACACCCTTAACTACTTTTTCTACCTTTGTACATACCCAAATTTCTCATTGTCCACCAGTCTAACCCACCAAAGACATTTTCTAAATACCAAAAGCCAAGGTGTTGATTTAGTTCCGGGTTACTAACTTCCAACAATTATCCCAAGAAATATATAGTATCTGTGAGTTCATGTCTTTATACAAAGTCAAACTACATTCTCAACTGTTAACTCTCTTGTAGTAATTTTCCTGATTACTTACAACCATCGTTAACTGACATTTGTATTTTCTCACAGTACATGATGCTATCCTGTCATTTTCAAAAGTACCTTACTATATAATCTCATAAACTAAGTAATTAGCTTAACACCACCCTATCCTCATTGTCTGAACAATCTTTGAGGAAACTATAACATTTTCTTGTCCTTTCAATTGTTTTATTAACAAACTCACATTGATCACTACAGCTAGACTTTCAGCTAATATCAATAGAACTATGCTTTTGCTATACCTTCAGTTTCTTTATTTAAGTTATGACACTGATACATTCATATCATTTTGGATACACTTTCCCCACAGTGACATTGTAATTCACATATATATACTATTATACAATTTGAAACACTTCACCTTAATGTAAAACAGTAACAAATTTCTAGCAAGGCACACCTGGCATGTATCATCCAGCCTAGGGTCTAGGTATTTCTTGGCATTACACACTTTTTATCTCTTCAAAATTTCTCACCTTTGATAACCCTTCTACCTCACAATTCCACTGTTATAATGTCCCCTGCATGGCTGGGTGGACCTGCTCTACTTGTACAATAAGTCTTTTACAACATGTTATGCTTTATTTGTACCTAATACTTCGCTATGCTATAATCCCTAACATATTTTTCTAATTCCTTTCAGGGACATCTAACTTTTACATTGTCTATTCTAAGTTCATGACTATTCTTAACTTTATAATTTTGTTTTTATATTCTTTGCAGTAATCTGCAAGGG
Source organism: Octopus bimaculoides (assembly GCF_001194135.2). Lineage (NCBI taxonomy): Eukaryota > Metazoa > Mollusca > Cephalopoda > Octopoda > Octopodidae > Octopus > Octopus bimaculoides. Next base: position 24,189,244 of record NC_068987.1, on the reverse strand, counting down.
AGCTTCTTTCTTTTTACAGAAAATCAACCCTCTTTCAAGTACACATGCTGTAGTAGAAAGGACAGATGAAATAGATTGTTTTCTAGATTGCAACTCTGAACTCCCAAAACACAACTCTCAACAGTTCATAGTATCAAAATAGTGAACAATTTTTGAGTAACCAAATTAGATATTAAAGTTAATCCAGAATGAATCAGTAAAGTGAATCACATTTACATAAAGTTTAATTATAAAATATTACAATTCATTTGGTAATTACACTGACATTGTACCATATAAATGTTAATATTGTTACATGTACAACTGGGGGAAAAAAATTAATGTTCAACTTATGATTGTCTGAAAAAAAAAAAATTATAACCTGAAAACCTTACAGTGAAGCTTTTTTTTTAATAATCAATCTGTGTGTATAATTTCATTAAAGAATTGTTCAATCATCTCGACCATCTGGCTGGTATTTGATACAGCTGATTGGTTTACAATATTAACAATTACGAGATATTATAACACTGTGATTTATAATTTAATTTCAGATATTACAAAATATTCTCAAATAACTCAGGTAACATTATATAAGCATGGCTTTCATTAATTCTCTGTAATATATAAAATTTCCTTGCATTGTTTTACAGGAATTTCTTTGTGGTGTCATAATATATGAATTTATACAAGTTTTTCCAACTATTTCTCTTGTTTTATGGTTTGTTTTCCATGTACCTTTTTCTTGTGATTAGCCAAACTCCTTTTTATAGAGAAAGTTTTATCACAGATATCGCAACCATATGGTTTCTCACCTGTGTGAACAGGTCTGTGACGAGTTAAATGCTGATTATCAGAGAATGTTTTACCACAAATATCACAACTAAATGGTCTTTCACCTGTGTGGCCACGAAGATGAATTTTTAAATGTGTGCTCTGAGTGAATGCTTTTCCACAAACATCACAACGATGTGGATGGTCACCTGTGTGAACAGGTTTGTGACGAGTTAAACTTTGATTATCAGCATAAGCTTTACCACAAATATCACAGCTATATGGCCTTTCACCTGTATGCCCACGTATATGAATCGTTAAATGACCTCTTTGAGTGAATGTTTTACCACATATATCACAGTGGTGTGGCTTCTCACCTGTATGAACCCGTACATGTTGAGTTAAATGGCTATTTTGAGAAAATGCTTTACCACAGGTGTTACAGTGGTAAGGTTTCTCACCTGTGTGGATGCGTATGTGATTAGTTAGTCTACTACTGCTAGAGAATGTTTTACCACAAATATCACAGTGGTATGGTTTATTTCCTGTGTGACCTTGTATGTGACTAGTCAAACTATTACCTCCAGAGAAAGTTTTACCACAGATACCACAATGGTATGGTTTTTCCCCAGTGTGAATACGTTTGTGATTAGTCAAAGTACTTCTTCCAGAGAATGCTTTACCACAGACATCACAACGATGTGGCCTTTCATTTGTGTGAACTGATTTGTGAACATTCAGATAAGAGCTTCGAGAGAATGTTTTACCACAAATACCACACTGATATGGTTTTTCTCCCGTATGAATAAGTTTGTGACGAGTTAAACTGTCAATCTGTGAGAACGATTTCCCACAGATGTCGCAGCGGTGTGGTTTCTCTCCTGAGTGAATATACTTGTGTCTACTCAAATGACCATTCTGTGTAAACCTTCTGCCACAAACCTTACAATGATATGGCTTTTCATCAGTATGAATACGTCTATGATTAGTCAAAGTGCTGCTCTGAGAAAAGGCTTTATCACAAATGTCACATCGATATGGTTTAATACTTCTGTGTATAGTTTTGTGCCTTCTCAGATAACATCTCCGAGAAAATGTTTTACCACAGATTAAGCATTCAAAACCAGTCTGATCTGATTGAACACCCTTAGAGAATGAACGATTTTTAGCAGATGTTTTGTTACACATTTTAGAATATTTAAGTTTTATGCTTGTAAGAAGGACATTATATTGTGAGAATGTCTTCTTACGAATGTCAAAATGATAGGCTTTCTTCTGTGTATCTACACACTCCTGATTAGTTATGTCATCAGATTCAGGTTGTTTTTCAGAAGCCTGGCTTTCATCCAGTTTATCCTCCATAATTTTCTTACAAATATCTAAAAATGTTTGTTTAATTTCAAATGTGTACTGAAGGAAACTAAATTCTCTGAAACTTTTCAATAAATATTTACCATGTATTTTCTCTTACTGAGAAAACAAAAAAACATGATACTTGACAAAGTCTGTAGATGTCTCAATTGTAAAGAAACAGTTTTAAGATATTTTATTGGGACAGTTTCTCTTGCTAGAGTTCAATCTTGGAATTAAAAATCAGCAACTTGAAAACTGACTCCAGTTCTCAAGCTATACAGATATAAAAGACTTCCCAACAAAACCAATGAAATCTTCATGTTCCATAACTCAATTATAAACTGTTTATAGCTTTAATCTTAATTTCACAAAAAATCAAGGTTATATCGCTGGTTGGTGTTAGTAAGGGTATCCAGCCATAAAAACACTGCCAAAACAATGAAGCCTGGTGCAGTCTTCTGCCTAGTCAGCCTCTGTCAAACTGTCCAACCCATGCCAGTATGGAAAACAGATGTTAAATGATGATGATGATGAAAGAACAATTAATAGGGTTCTTGAATAATGTCCGTCTTCTGTTTTCAAAATCTGACAAAGTTCTTTATAAATCTTGAATCTGCAGTCACCATCTCAATGTTACCACAAACCCTGAAACAGAATATTAGAAAGCCAATGAAAAGGTAACAGAAAAGTTATTAGAGAGGAGGGACTTGACCAGAGACACTAAATGTTAGAATAATAAAGAAAAATCAGAAAATGTCTATAAAGGAAAGACACAATAGGAAGGACATTTATTAAAACTTTAAAGCAGGGATAACAGTAATGAGATACACATACATAAAAAGTAATAACAGGAGCTTTTGATGGAATTAAAATACAGAATGTTTTTAGTAAGGTTATGAACACTCAGAATACCATTAGCATGAAAGTTAAGTTAGTACTAACATATTTAATGTTGGGGAAAAGAGAAAAGCTAACCCTAAAAATAATTAACTGGTTAAAAAAAGGAAAGAACAACAATATCCAGTGACTAATATCATATTATTTTAAATGAGTTTTAAGCCCATTACCACCTCACCAGCAATGTACAGATTTCACAGTATATGCTAATGTCATGATGGCGAAACCACAAAGTTTATACTAGGTTACACAGTGGTTGGTGTAGAAAAGTAGAAATGCTTAGGCAATAAATAACTCAAGGATATCAACAGCATGTAAAATGTTTTGAACTTCTTATAACCTATACTTCACATATGAGGTTATAATAAAGCTGAAACATATACAATTTCTTCAATCATGAGACAATTCCTGAATCTCAATCAAGTTGTAATGATAATATTAAAGAAACCACCACAAATCACATTAAGAAACCAGTTCTCATTAATTCAGCAGATACCATTAACTAACCAGCTATAATGAGAAAAGCCTGTAGCATCATTTGGTAGCTGGAGTTTTAGGAGATCAAGTCACTCTTGTAGGAACCTACTAACACATATTCCCATTCTATTCATTGGAATTTCATACATTTGGAGAGATTGCAAAAGTTTCAGCAAAAAGATCAATGTTTGTAACATCATTCTGCCAAACTGCAGTTGTCAATGACAATTAGCATCAGTTTCAACTTGGCCACAGTTGCAATGCAAGTAGTATCATTTAAGCATATTATAATGCATTTGTATAAAGACATTGTGAATAACTATTTCAGCAAAGCACTCCATAATCTAAAGATTGCCAAATCGTTAGGTGTATGCTTTGCTGATGAGCTCATAATAATGGAAATAATTTTAATCAGTTACTTATGATTTTTTCTCACTGCATTATATATATATATATATATCATCATCATCATCAGCAGCAGCAGCATTTAACATCCGTTTTCCAAGCTGGAATGGGTTGGATGGTTTCACAGGAGCTGGCAGGCTGAAGAGCTGCTTAGGCTACATGTCTGTTGTGGTATAGTTTCTATGGTTCGATGCTCTTCCTAACACCAACCATTTTACAGAGTGTACTGGGTGCTTTTTACATGGCACCAGCACCCATGAGCCTTCAATATTAGGATTGATCAGCTGTAGCAGGGTCATGACTGTATGCAAGGACAACCATGATTTTACTTAGCTTGACATGTCTTCTCAAGCACAGCAAACTGCCAGAAGTCTTGGTCCTTTCCCATCCCCTCTGTGAGGGCCCAATGCTGAAGATATTTTCTCACCACTTTGTCGCAGCCCCTTCCGCAAGTTTCCTCCACAATTAGATTGGTACTTCTTGAAGCAGCTGTCTCCATCTATACACAATACATGACCATGTCAGTACAATCTTCTCTCTTGCACATTACATCTGATGCCTCGTATACCCAGTTTTTCTCTCAAATCACTTACACTCTAACGTATATGTACACTAATATTACCCATCCAGTATAACATACTAGCTTCATTTCTTTCAGGCCTTTGCATGTCCTCAGTAGTCACAGCCCATGTCTCACTGCCATGTAGCATAGCTGTTTGTACATTCTCACTCTGATGGAGAGACTCTATGTTACTAACAGAGGTAGTAGCTCTCCAAACTTTGCCCAGCCCGTTCTTATTCAAGCAGCTATGCTTTCAGAACAACCACCACCACTGCTAACTTGGTCACCTAAGTAACAAAAACTGCTTACTACTTCTAAGGATGATCTCTGACATTTGAGTGAGTCTATTTTCTGTGCATTCCTGGTGTTTAGCGTACCTGCACATCTGACATATGTAAAGACTACTTTTTCTGTTAATCTTCCAGTGATACTGCTGCACCTCTTACATGTCCATAGCTTGCACTGGGTACACCATATATATATATATGTGTGTGTGTGTGTGTGTGTATGCATGTGTCATCATCATTATTGTTTTACATTTGCTTTCCATGCTACAACAGGTTGTATGGATTGTCATGGACCATATCAGTTCTTATTTATAGTTACTGCCCACCTAAATACGTACCAGCAGGCTGGTGAGCTGAGAATGGATGTGGGCTCAAGATGGGTTAACAAGGAAAATGAAAGGGAACCTGCAAAAGCAATGGCTCTGTTAAAAAGGAAACCAAACTAGTCTGCAAGTTCTATGTAAAGGGTACCTGCTGGCATGGTGACATTGGGACAGGCTGCAAATTTGCTCATCTCAAATCCCATGTGAGTGGTACTTGTTTCACTTGCCTGAAGACCACCACACACAGCTCCCAGGAGGAAAGAAACTGTGGATGCAGTGCAGACAGTGATTGCTGAACAACAGGCTTTTTTGGAGGTTGCACAGAAGATTGTAAGGCAGCTGACCTGGCTTCACCAAACATCCAAGGTGGCCACCTCTAACACTTCTGCACATGTTAAACCAGTGGCCGCTACTGACATCCTATATGTCACACCAGTATTCTTGCTGAACATCAGGGGCCTCGTAACGTCCCAATAACACAAAACACAGCACCTGAGAGACTTAGTGACATGTAACCAAGCAATATGCATATCACTAACCAGAAACTATGCTGGTCCTATGGACCACTGCTCTTAACTGTGGTCACCTTACAGTGTTGGATTAATAGTGGAACTTGAGGCAGTTCAGCAATGTTACACAAGGAAGATTGCATCGATGGAAGAGCTAAGCTACTGGGAGAGACTGAAAGAGCTACAACTCTACTCCCTGGAGTGAAGACGGGAAAGGTATGCAATTATATTTGTGTGGAAGGTACTAGAGGGGCTGGCACCAAACTTTGGAATCGAGTTATACCAGATCCCAAATTGGACGTCACTGCACTATTCCAAAGATCCCAATTGCCCCATTTAAGGTGAGGATCATGTACTGCAATAGCTTCGGATTCAAGGACCCACAGCTATTTATAACGCCTTCAGGGCTCACCATGGAGTGGGGGTAGATGTTTTCAAGAAACAACTTGACTTCTTGCTATCCAAAATCCCAGATGAACCAATATGAAAGTAAGAAACTAAAAAGAGGCAACATAGGATTGGCCATTAAAAAAGTGACTACACTGACGGTGCCTCTAGACGGCCACAGCCTTAGGGTTGAAACAAAAGAATAAATACATACACACAATTGTGTAGAAAAATACATACATGAGAACATACACCCACTCTCTCTCTTTCTCACATGCACATGCATACAAAAAAGGTGCATGCATATGTATTTATGGTATGCACGTGTATATGAAAGATAATGGGTGTACGTGTGTTTGTGTGCTGAACACAGTGCGCACGCACACACAAACATATACACACGTACATCCACTAATCTTTTATATACACGTACATACATCTTTCACTTTCTCCTCTCACTTCAAAGCAAATGACACCTTCCACACGTCATGAAAACAAAAGTTAAGAAATAAAAAATTTTTACGGAAATTAACGAATAATCTGACGTTTATGAAAACGAAAGAACACCCTTTTAAATGACAGCCATTTCAAATGCCTGTCAATAATTTAATAAACGCGATATTAAATAAATCACACACACTTCACAATTTCTTGTCGACCAAAGTGTAGTGATTTCTAACGAATGTTTTCTTTTCGATAATGTTATCTAAAGTTAAAGCAATAAATTAAATAACATTTCCACTTTTCGCTCAGGGAAAACACTTTACTTTTGACAAGATAAATACTTTTTTACTCGGATGAAGGTCCTGAAAACGAAGGAAGCGCCAAATCCTGGTGTCTGCAGCAAGACGACAGACTTAAAACTGATTTGGTCGAAATAAAATTCAGTGAGATAATAGCAATGGAGAATATTGTGACAATATGTGACGATTAATAACAAATAATTCAATATCACTAAGCTTAGTGCTGGTGAGTAGTTTCTAAAATTGATGTTTAACTTTTAAATGGAGATTAAACATAGCAATTAATACATATTGCAATTTGTTACAAAAAGAGATATTTGCATTACAAATACTAAAATATCATATTCAATAATAAGCTGACAACTTACTGTTTTCTTCATTTCTTTTTCTTACTGTTAGGTGCAATAATATTTAGAAATAAGCAGATTTGTGGCTCTTAAGAGACAATTTAGACACGATCATTTAGTAAACTTCCACTATAATAAAGCACTGACTAAACGATGTAGTTTAAACCTGAACGAATTACCAGCCACACTTTCGTAATAGCGAAAGCACGTTAGTGTAGAAATAATGTAAATAAAATTTAGCTAAGAGAAATAGGTAGTTTTTTAATGAAATTCTTTAAAAATCATCCTTCCGATCCTTTTTGTATGTCTCTAATGATTGCAGTTAGTGATATACTTTGTTTCCCCAACATAAAGGGAAATTTCAATTGGGAATTTCGGGCGTACTTCATTTAATACATCAATATTCAGTTAATTTAATGCAGCGAGCTGGCAGAATCGTTAGCATACCGGGCAAAATGCTTAGCGGTATTTCGCCCGCCTTTATATTCCGCCAAGGTCGACTTTCATCTTTTCGTCGTCGAAAAATAGGTTCCAATTGAGCACTGAGGTTGATGAAATCAACTTGCCCACTAAATTCCTGGCCTTGTACCAATATTCACATCATTCATTTAGATTCGCCATAAGATTGAGTTATTTCCACTAGCTCAATTTTGAAAATTACTGATGCATTTTCCCATGTTTAACCTATTTTTCTCTACATTTAAAACTCCTACCAATAGATCAAGCAAGATTGTGTAGAATAAACTGCATTTGCGGGTTCAATGATGTCCATTGCTGTCACCGTTTCAGTTAACAAAAATTAAATTTTGCCTTCAGCATGAGAAATAAAAATTTTCAAATTAATTTTTAATTTGCTGAAATCAGTAAGTTGCTAATAATTTATGCTAAGTTTTTACTTTCTTTCTCCAAATATCAGGGAAATTTCTATTGACCAGGTTTTTTTTTAATCGACTGTATGTTTATAAAGACCTGCTTCGTTTAACATTGAATGAATGCAGGAAACACAAAGCTAGCTAGGAATAGCGTAAATACACAACCGTGTCCCCTTCTATCGACTTTGTTTCGTCATAACTTTTCTAAAAAATAGATTTTTTTTTTAATGAAATGTTCCATAAATACGGTATAGATTACGATTATATCCGAATTTGTTGCAAAATTGTTTTCGAAAGGATTGAGGTGATAAGAGTTCCAATAATTCACACGACTCGGTTTCGTTTCTCATACGTTTTCATGATGTAGGCTACAATTATGTTTTTTTTTAAATACTTATGAGGACGATTTAAACCTCTTCCTTCTGGAATTTGTTAAATGAATACCTTCTTTAAAAAATGAATATTTCCAGGGTTATAGCACACCAAACAGCTATACTCACTACCACGTAGTGTTTATTTCTACCCACTTTCAATAGTTTTTAGTGTTTTGCCTTCAATTTTGTTTCATTTTCAATTATTTTTATGCTTTTTAAAACCCTTCGTCGTTATTACTTTCTCTCTCTCTCTATATATATAGAGATAGATAGATACACATATTAGGAAAGTAAAAATAAGAAATAAGTGGAAATTTTAACGGTCAGTGTGTTAAATTTTAAGGCACAATAAGAAAATGACTCTCCCCAGACACAACAGAATATGCTTCAACACACGAAATCACATAAAAAATCTTGCAAACCAAATCCCAAAACGAAATATATATATATATATTAAGACAAATGATCACTGGTGCTCTAGTGGTGAGATCTTACTGAAAAGCAATACTCAGTTTCAGTATTCCTGCAATTCCTTGTTGAGCATAAAGAATTACATGACTATGTATAACATTAAAAAAACTAGTTACTTCATTCATTTTTCCCCTCAAAAGGTAGCACTTACAACTCTGACACTCTTTCTTGGCCTCTTCTGTGTGGTGGTCATGTGGCAAGAAATGTTTAAACACAAACTAGAAATTAAATCTATTGCCTAAGAGATATTTACAATTTGCTAAGGGGAATTTAGTTGCTATTTCTAAAAATTCAAATGACTATAGAAGCTACATGAGTAGCTATTGTAGATGTGAGTAAAACAAAAGATGAGTATGAGGTGGAAATGTAAAGAAAAGTGGAGTCAAACCAAAAGCTAATCAGTTAAATGAATTGTGAAACTATGTTCCAGGTTCAGTTTTAATAATTATTTATAACTACTGTTGACACTGAAGTATTTATTATTGCCACCTTGTCAAAATATTCTCCACTGATATTCTTTCTTTGTTACCTGGATCGCATTTCAACTTAGTCATTTTGGAGTGCAACCTGATATGCAGGTTGTGACAGAAAAACCTCCCATATTATACACAGCTTTTGGTGTGGCGCTAGTAAAATTAAGCAGGTGGTAATGATGTCTTCATGAAGTTAATGTTTTACCAATTTTTTTTCTTTTTCTAGTTACCACCGTGATTGGTGTCCAATATGCGATGGCTGTTGAAACATTTATCAAGGGTGATGAATCTGAGTTTACTTTTTTTGCTGCACTCTTCTGAATACCTAAGGTTTTTAACTTTGATGTCTTTCTGTGTGTATGTAAATATAAAGGTTTATCCGGCAATTTCCTCCTATTGAAGCTTAGTGGATTTTATATAAATATTTTTGGAGGTGTAGTAAAATACTTTGCCTTAATTAGAGTTTTGCACCTCAACTGATTTGTTTACCATCTGACAGTTGCTACAACAGTACTGATGTCAGGGTATACATGTTAAGTTAATCCCTCAATGAGCAACTCCTCCTCCTAGTTATGGTGGTTTATTGAATACAGACAAAAGCCATAGAATATAAAAAATACCATACACCATTGTATCTCTAGTTTAACTGGTGATGATTCAATTTTGAGACACTGCCAAAGCATTGTTCATACAACTATGGCAATTATTCATTGACATATGGATATTAGGGGTTCTGGCTAGAAAAAAGGTGATCTATCAATACATCATCATCGTTTAACGTCCGCTTTCCATGCTAGCATGGGTTGGACGATTTGACTGAGGACTGGTGAAACCGGATGGCAACACCCGGCTCCAATCTAATTGGAGCCTGGTGTTGCCATCCCCAAAAATGTTATATTTTTTCTGGGACCCTCAGTCATCTTGTTTATGTAATGTGTAGTGCTGGGCCAGTCCTGTACACTACAAATACTGAAACATACTTAACAATATACCAATGATAAATTAACTTACTACTTTCTTTGTTGAAGGAGTTCTGATAGAAGCACACTATTCCACCAATTGTAACAATTTTAGATTTTGGTATTTTCAGATTTTTTTTTCGAATTTTTGTTCTACAAACTCAATCTTGTATGACTAAGCGCACACACACACAAAAAAAAGCTTGATTTGAATCTTTTACTTCCTCCTCCTGAGATTCTCAAATTTTGAGGGGTAATTTCAGTTCATTAGGACTTTTTTAGCACACAATTTATCTGAAGCACATCAAACCAAAACCTCATGATCTTAACATAACAATTTTTGAAGAAGTTGTAAACTTTTCCTGCTATGTCAACTGATTTACAAACCATCTCTGTATTGTTCACTCCAGCTAGAGCCTCAACTGATTGCATTACAACTACATTCATCCTATACTATTCACACTCAAATGGTGTAGATATTACAAGACATAATCATTTGGAAAACTTCCATAAGAAAGAATTGACGTTTTAAAACTAAACTAATTGATGTATCAAATCATCAGCCATATTTTCGTAATAGATGAGATCTTTAAATAAAATTTAGGTAATTGAAAGAACTAAAATCAAATCAATTTTCTCACAAGAACATTTATTGTGGTCCACTTGGATTTCTGTTTTACACTTCACCCATGACATTCTATTGATGTAAAACAGTTATTTTTATTCTATTAGCATAGTATGTGTGACATTTATCCAGTTTAATCTCTAGGTAGTCTCTTATGTTACCCTTATCTTTCTGCTCCTTTCAACATGTTTCTCACTTCATAAAACTATTTCAGTTATGGTGCTAACTGCTTGGTTTGGATCCTGCTCTGAGTATAAAGTTAATCACCAGCTTGTAGCATGTCATTTTTTAACAAGATGCTATCCCATACACCCGCATGGACTGTCACCTTACTGTGTTAGGTACGTTTTTGCACTTATATGACCTTGAGAGTTATACTAGCAGGGAGTTTTCACTTCCTGGTAGATTTAATCATACTAGAAGGGTCAAAGGATAAAATCCAGACCAAAAGGTAGTCCCCAGTCCTCTAGGCTAGAGGTTTAGTGTGGGGTTAACAGCCTCACCATAAAAAAAAAAAAACCTACACTCACTACAGAAATGTCAGAGAAGAATCAAAAGCTGGTTTCACAGACTTGGGGATCAGATGGATCTTGCAAAGAGAGAATGAAGCATTGCAGCTCAAGCTGAAAGGATGTTGCACAGCCGATACCTTTCCTGACAGCCATGAGCAAAGTCACAACTGTTTCACAGAACATCACAACATATGAAAGAGGCAAAACAGCACAAATGCTTGGCCAGTGCAAGAGATGCAACCTTGCCATACTCAGGTTGAGTGAAACATGATGGCTTCAAGCAGGACAAGAAAGACTTTCAACAGATGATTTAGAGCTTTACAGTGGACACAAAGATGAAAATGCCTCACACAAAGATATTGCTGTCATGTCCTCAAAGCAAGTGAATCAGAAACATAGTCTTGTGGAAGCAAACCCCCTATTTTATGAAGAAAGTGGCACTGGATTGGATAACTCTTCAAAGTGGTTTAATACAATGTTGCTAGGCAATCATTAAAGTGTAACTCCAAGGATAAAAGGAAGCCCAAGGAACTTCTAGCAATATAACCTGAAGAAGAGTGAGAAGATCAAGATGGAACTGGGGGGAAACTGGAGATGAAATCCCAGGACAAGAGTAGATGGAAAGAGATTATTATGCCCTAGGAGGAGCCAAGGGTCTGAGTAAACAAGTGACTATGCTATAATTATGTCTAAACAGATGCTACTAATTCCATTGAATCAGATTTCTACTTCCCTGTCATCTTCTTCAAGTCATTGCTCTATTCCAAATATCATTCATTTATGTTTTTTGAAATATATTTGACAATTTGAACAAAATAACCTACAAAGAATCTATTTAAATTAATTTTATAATTAATCACTCTTCTTCCAAAATCACAAACTTATATTTGGCTGAAAGAGCTAATGAAATGGCTTTTCAAGATTATTGGAATTTTAATCCACAGAGGCAAAAGTAACTGTCACAATTATCAACTGTTTAACATCAAAATAGTGACAGATGTCAGTGTAATCAGATCAGATATTAATTTTAAACCAAATTGAATCAATGAAGAGGTTTATATAAAGTTTGATTATAAAACATTATAACTTTATTATTTACATAAAGCCTCTGTAAGCTAGTTACATAAACATATGTAAATTTACATTCAGTTCCAGTACTGTGTTGAAGAAAGTTCTGGAAGAAAAATGTTATGGTTGAATGAACATACGACTCTTGTCTACCTTCCTCCACTTTCAATAGTTCTATTGTATAAAATGTCTTATACTTCATGAAGTAATAATTTGTACAAATTCTTCCAACTTATTCTCTTGTTTTATGGTTTGCTTTTTATGTGTTTTTTGCTTGTGATTAGTCAAAATCTTTTTCTTAGAGAAACTTTTATCACAGCTATCACAATGATATGGTTTTTCACCTGTGTGAACAGGTATATGACGAGTTAAACTCTGATTATCATAAAATGTTTTACCACAAATATCACAACTATATGGTTTCTCGCCTGTGTGACCACGTACATGAAGTGTTAAATGACTACTTTGAGAAAATGTTTTACCACAAATATCACAGTGGTATGGTTTCTCACCTGTGTGAACACGTAAATGCTGAGTTAAATGACCATTCTGAGAGAATTTTTTTCCACATATATCACAGTTGTATGGTTTTTCACCTGTATGGATTCGTTTGTGTGTAGATAATTTACTAGAGAATGTTTTTCCACAGATTTCACAGTAGTATGGTTTCTCACCTGTGTGAGTACGTTGGTGGTTAGTCATATTACTTCTCCCAGAGAAGGTTTTCCCACAGACATCACAGCTGTATGGCTTCTCATTTGTGTGAATGTACTTGTGCCTATTCAAATCAGAACTTCGAGAAAATGTTTTAGCACAAATACCACACTGATAGGGTTTTTCACCTGTGTGAATACGTTTGTGAATAGCTAATTTATCACTCTGAGAGAATGATTTCCCACAGATATCACAGTTATATGGTTTCTCACCTGAGTGAGTATATTTATGTCTACTCAAATGACCATACTGAGTGAATGTTCTACTGCAAATATCACAGTGGTATGGCTTTTCACCAGTATGAATACGTTTATGATTAGTCAAAGTACTGCTCTCAGAGAAGGTTCTGCCACAGATATCACAATGGTGTTTTTTCTTGCTTCTCTGTATACACTTGTGTTTAGTCATGTGACAATTTTGAGAGAATATTTTACCACATACTGAGCATTTACAAACTTTCTGACTTGTTAAAGTACTCTTAGAGAGTTTAGCAATTGTTTTACTGTAAACATATTTCCTCTTCCAACATTTCTGAAGCATCTTTTGTTTCAATATGGCATTTGATTGTGTGAATGTTTTCTTATTGATGTTTAAGAGATATGATTTCTTCTGTGGATCTACACATATTTGATGAGATATGTCATTAGATTCAGGCTGTGTTTGATCACAAACCTGATTCACATAAAGTTTCACCTCCATAAATTTCTTTATATTTTGCAAGAAAATTTTTTAAAATTTGATTAATTTTTCTGATACTTCCAAATAAACACTGAAGTAACAATGTTATTTTTTTTTCTTGAGGCAAAAAGTGATGCTTGATGAAGCCTGTAAATTCTTTTGTTACAGGAAACAATTTCAAGATATTGTATTAGGACAGCTTTTTTTCGCCTAGAGTTCAATCTTGGAGTTAAAAGCCAGAAAGTAAACTGACTCTATTTCCCAAGATTCATCCAAATACACACATACCAAAACAGTTGTCTTGTCTATGCTGTAACCTGTTTATAACCTTAATTTACATTTCTCTGGCTTTTTGATAATATCAATTTTCTGTTTTCAAAATCTAACATATTTCTTGATATATCTTGAGTCTACAATTACCATTTCAATGTCACCACAAAACCTGGAATAAAGAATATAGGACAATGAAAAGTAAACATAAAGCTTACTAAAAAGGAGGCAATCTGTCAAAAATACTGCATAACAAAGAAGAATAGAAATATATACAGAAGTATGAACAATTGACATCATCATTTAACATGCGTTTTCCATGCTGGCATGGGTAGGACAGTTTGACAGGAACTGGCCGGCTGAAGAGCTGCCCTGATTCCATGTCTGTTTTAACATGGTTTCTATGGCTGGACGCCCTTTCTAACACCAACCACTTTACAAAGTGTACTGGGTACCTTTATGCAAAACTGGCATAGACACTTTTACCTGGCACCAGCATGGGTACTTTTTATGTGACACCAGCACCCATGAGCCCACCAGATTAGGATTACTCGGCTGAAAAGGGATGTAGGGGTCATGCCTGAATGCAAGGACAGCCATGATTTTACTTAACTTGCTGTGTCTCCTCAAGCACAGTAAAGTGCCAGAAGTCTCAGTCCCTTGTCATCTCCTGTGAGGCTCAACGTCTGAAGATCCCTTCTCACCACTTTGCCCCATGCTTTCCTAGGTCTACCCCTTCCAATAGTTCTCAGGTTGTAGGTTGTATGGTCCTAGCTTCAGTAGCAACAGTGTGAGAAAATAAAGTAATAATGAGAGTTAATACTGAAACATAGTTACAAAGAAGAGTAATTAATTTACTGATTGATATGAACTAATTATTTAGCTGAGAGAAACTTATTGATTTATCAAGAGTTTGACACAACTGAAGACAATTTAAAGAAATAAAGGGGTTTCTGAAATAATCATTAAATCATCTTAAATACCCTTAATATATGTCCTATATTTCATACAGATTGGTGTGATGAAATAGGGCTTAGTCATTTCTGACTTATGTTAGGGATCCTTAATAATGTTCAACATTTCACTGAGATAAGGAGGCACTAAAACATGGCTTTGATAATTAAATGCCCTTCCTAATGCCAACCCCTTAACAGAATGTGTTGGGTGTTTTTTTTTTTCCATAGCATCACCACAAGTGAGGCTGCCCTGCAACTTGCTAGATTAGAGGGCCTGAAGAAGCCCCAATAATTGAAGGAGAATAGGAGAGAATATGATGATTTTAGACAAGGTGATGAGACAGAGTGAAGTATAAAGAGAATAAGTTGTAAGAGAGTGGTAGTGGAGAAAGTAATATAATAGTCACCCTTGGAGGAAGAACTTCTACCACTCCCATCTATTTTCCCCTCTTTCATGTTTTCTTCCCTCTATGCTTTCCACCCAAAACTCACCCTTATAATGTGGGACAGTCCTGAACCACAGATAGACGACCATCTTGTCTTTCATACCCTCAATTTCTCATTGACCACTAATCCCTTTTGTATACTCTCTCTTTTACTCTTTTACTTGTTTCAGTCATTTGACTGTGGCCATGCAGGGACACTGCCTTTAGTCGAGCAAATCGACCCCAGGACTTATTCTTTGGAAGCCTAGTACTTATTCTATCGGTCTCTTTTGCCGAACTGCTAAGTTACGGGGACGTAAACACACCAGCATCGGTTGTCAAGTGATGTTGGGGCGACAAGCACAGACACACAAACACACATATATATATACATATACATATATACGACGGGCTTCTTTCAGTTTCTGTCTACCAAATCCACTCACAAGGCTTTGGCCGGCCCAAGGCTATAGTAGAAGACACTTGCCCAAGGTGCCACGCAGTGGGACTGAACCTGGAACCATGTGGTTGGTAAGCAAGCTACTTACCACACAGCCACTCCTGCGCCTATATGTATAAACATTTTTATTTAAAAATACTCTTTCAAGATGGACAAAAAAAGGTATCTAGAAAAAGTTAGCTGTACATTCTTTTATAAAGTAATCTTGATCAAATGAAAGCGCCCTTAAATGCAGCAAGATGGACTATCTATTTAATATACTGGTAGTTGGAACAGTAAATCAAGGTCAATGATTGGACAAATTAAACCCATATCTAGAGATGATTATTGATCCCATCAGGATTAATAATGTGTACATCGTTGTTAAATTTTGATTCATTGCTACACATTGCACTTTCACACTCTCTTTCTCTTACCCTCATGCCACTCTTTATTGACATCTACCACTTGCACTAACCATTGTCTACCTTTATCACTATCCATTACTTGCTCTCTCTTACCACCACTCATCTTTACTGGTAACCCATCATGCAACCCAGATATATATTTCTATTCAATCTCCTTATCAATAAGCAATGTACTGTAGAGAGGACTGCTCAATCATGTCAAAGACATGACAGTTCTAGAACTACAACCATGATACAATGTGTCAAATACTTTCTGTAAAGTGGCAGGTGTTAGGGAAGGGTGTCCAACTGGGACAACAATTTCAAGACTTGAATATATGAATGAGATGTGGTCTTCTGATCTGTGTAGATACTAACTCTGAACAAGAACTTGGATCACTTATACCTGTATGATCCATGCCTGCATAGAAAGCAGATGTAAAGATGAAGAAAATGAGGTGACAGGTGTCTTAGTGATAAGCAATTTATCAGCCTTCAAAATAACGTCAGAAAGTTGGTCATCTGTTATAATTAGAATACTTCGTGTCCGCAAATAGTTTTCAAAATTGGATATCACTAACGTTTACATTTGAATAGAAATTAAATAAGGATGTAAATAATTCCTCACCGTTAATGCGTACATATTGTGGGTTGTTACAACAGAGATGTTTACACGAGAAATACTAAAACAAAATATTCAAATGATTAGCTATTGACGTCAGATAACTTACTGTTTTCTCATAATTTAGTGCAATAATACTGGGAGATGAAGCGATCATGTTTTCTTCGTGACCATCGGATAAATTTCAATAACACAGAAAAGAAAGACCAAATTTGATACACTGCATCAAATCATCAGCCGTACTTTCGTACTATCGACAAAAAAGTTAGTGTCAACATTTTTTCCCGTGGAAAACACTAGAAAGTGTACTATAAAATAATTGTGGCAGTGAAGAAAAAAAAAAGATAAGTATTAGTCAATGATTAACATTGTTTTTTCCCCCTAAAAAAATATTGCAGGAGAAAATTCGGTACAACTTAAATACAGAGGTGCCGAAGCATCTACGTAACGATATAACGGGGAGGTAATATACTTTTACCAAAACTACTGTGACTTCACATAACCCTAACACTTTTAATAGTAGTTTTGGTAAAACTAAATTACCTCCTCTTCATATCGTTACATAGATGCATTGGGACGTCTGTGTTTAAGTAGTGCCGAAAATTCCAGATATGTTTAGGCTATGAATCGTAAATGTGTTGTTAGACGCAATTAGAACAAAGCGCACGTTTATTTCAATTTAATTTATGCTACCTGCAACTTTTGAACAACATAACTGTAGCGAACAGCTACAGTATAGAAAAGCCTATTCGAAACCAAATCCACTTTTCTCAACAAGGGCTGCATGTTTTCTTTTGAATGTTAGCAGTTTTCGCAGATTTACTTAATTTTTCGCGGATTATCTAATCTTTTCACTACAACGTTCATACATACATGTGTGCATGCCTACACTCAGTTACACACATGCACGTGTCTTCATTGACTTGTTTTTCCATGTCTGTACCTACTCAGCTCATTTTAAAATTATAGCATGGATTGGGAATGCACTTTCTTGTCTCAGAAAGTCTGCAGCTGCACTGTTCTCATTACTGAATCACGTGCATACTCACTTAATGCTGCCTGAAGACAAAGCCAATCTGCATACAATACACACAGAGCAATATTGAACTATTCAGACTCACTTGAATAGATACCTGTTCCATATACATCACCTCAGATTCTGTCTCCTGATATGCACTGTTTTTCTTGGCTTTGCATCACATCTATCTACAACTTAATACTTTTCATTCACAATTTTAAACGTTTTTCAATTTTCACATAGTTAACGTTCCTGTAAGTTTTCCTAGTATCGATCCTTTGCCTCCAGCAAATTATCTGGGAAGATGTGTGATATAGCAAACAGCTACAGTATACTGTAACTATAGCTAAGTGGAGTTGTAACCAAATCCACTTTTCTCAACATTATCAAGCAAATCTTAAACCTATTATTTTCTCGCTTCTGTGCTCAGAAATTAATGTGAATAAGTTGACCTCTTGATCTTTCTCTGGTTGTGGAAGGGTCAAGACAGATAATATAAGAAAAATAGTAGTTTTGTTTCATCACTGTACTGTTTGGGAGAAAGATATAGTAAAAGATAATAAAAGTTCTACCTTCACACATCTACTCTTAAATGACCGAAAGAGAGGCTGATAGGTCTTCATAACAGACCATGCTCTTTGTTAGCACTGGATTAACCAAAGAGGTGGACTTAATATTTGGCTGTATATTTATGTTTGGTAATTAAAGTAGGCCAACTGTGAGCCTCGATGCTACATGTGCTAATATGCCATCTTAAATGTAGCAGAACAATATCTTTTTCAAATCTTTATTTAACATGATAAGAGTGTTATGAGGGATATTTAGCTTCTATTTCTCATATAAGTGCCCACATAACAAAATGAAACAGAAGTTGATGGCAATTATTTAACCATATGCTGGAAACCTGAAGAGACTAAGTATAATTTAAATATATTATGATTATTCTTAAACTATACTTACTTGCAGGTGGTCAAAGTAACAGAGAAGTTACAAAAGTCTTAGTTTACAAATAGTGGTATAGTATGTGTTGCTAGTACCAGTGGCAAAACAAGTACTGTTGGGGAGAGTGCTATTTTTTATTTCTTATTACTTCATTTTTTTTTCTTTTGAAATTTTGCATCCAGGAAACTGCCTCTGTGGCCTTTCCCATGCTACATCACTGCTTACAATTCCATAATTTTCAAATTGAGTGAGAGAAATAAAATATAATAACAATATATAAAATATTGTACAATGTTGAAATATAAACTCACAGAATCAATTGAAAAAAGCATGCTTCTTTAGCTAATCATTAAAAAAGTGATATAATAAACTGAAATTCACAAGATATCAAAGCAGGTTCTATCCTGTAGTAAAATAAATCTACTTTGTCAGTAGCTTGTCATGGAAGCATTCATTGTATCCACCATTTAGGAGAACTTATTAATAATGGCTTCTAATTTAAGCATAAGGTCAACAATTTTTAAAGGAAAATGGTTATTGGTACCATCGACCACAGTACTTACACTATATTTTTTATTGACCTCAGAAGGGTAAAAGGCTAAGTGGGCCTTGGTAGGATTTGAACTCAGAACATTTTTAAAATATCACAAAGCATTTTTACTGATATTCTAATGATTCTGCCAGCTCACTACTTTAGAATTCCTTCATCATAAATTGCAAGTGATGGAGATATGTGTATAGTCTATTCCTTCTCTCAATCTTCATGTTTTGTATGTTCAATGTCTACTGATATAATTTACAATTAAATGTTAAAATAATGTCATTTATTTTAAAGCACTTTTAAGAATAATAACAGAACATTTACTAATAGTGTGACTATATTGAGAGTAGACTTAAACTTTTTGCAACAATCAAGTTGAGTAGATGAACATACCAATAGGTAAAACTTCAAGACTCAGTCAATTTGATCTTTACAATAAAGACATTTAACTATAGCTATCCTTTGCCAAGTTTCTAACAATGAAATATTGTTAATTTGATATAATTATGCATATTTCATTCAGTTCTCTTAACAAAACCAATTTATATGGATGATAGGTGTATATCATCATATTTAACACATTTGTGCATTCAAACATGAAACTGGAAAGAAACTGGAGAGAAATTCCCTTTATAGATATTGGGCTATGAATGATGTTATTGAATTGCAGGACATGTGTTTCTGCCATCATTATGCTTCATCCATTATTCACAGCTCATTATCAACTACCACTCTTATATTTAAACAGCATTTATAGTATACTAAAGAATGGACAATCAGAAGTTAGAGGATGGTAGTGGCTCTGGGTGCAATGTAACCAAATGGTTAAGAAGTTCACTTTGCAACTACTGGGTCCTGGGTTTGATCCACTGGGTGGCATCTTGGGCAAATGCCATTTTTTATAGCCTTGGATTGACCCATACTTTTTGAGTGAAATTGGGTAGACAGAAATTTATAAAAACCCACTGGGTGGATTGTACGTGTAATTTAGAATGTACAGCTTTGTTAATACTGTGCCTTGCTGATTCTGACTGAGAATTACATCTAAGGTTCATGTCTGTGGAATACTCAGCCACTTACACATTAATTCAGTAGGTTATATAACTGAGTCCTTAACTTTGAATGGTGAAGATTCACCATCACCACAAAGTCAATTTCTCTGTGGCTGAGTGCATGGATTCTCAGTTCTTTACTCCCATGAATTGAAGAGAAAGTGACTTATGTTGCTTTTGTATTTTATTGTTCATTGTTGTCAATAAATAATGTTTTGCAAGCATTCTGTTCAATTTCATAATGTCAGATGTTCAAATACAAATCTTATAAGTTATATCAACATGTATTCAATTGTTGAAAAACATGGAGGGAATATAAGACACTAAAGAATAATAATGAGAGTGCATGAACCATGACCTCCCACTAAGCTGTAACCATGAGGATTTTGTAGGTAACAGCATGGTAACTGGGTAAACCAGAGGTAATAAGGCAAGCACTCTTCTACATCCGCAATTATTTTTTAAACCCTTTTGTTCCTATATTTCTGTGAAAATATACTGCCTTTCTATTTCAAAAAATTTAAAAATATACGAAAGAATTTGATAGAATAATTTTGCTGTTATAAAGCTGGTGTTTGGAACAGAACAGGTAATTTTGATGGAACAATTATATTACTTTAAAATAAGAAGTTTGTCATAGCATCACAGGTAGTGTCAGAGAGGTTGGAATCAAAAGAATGAATTTCATAGTAACCCTTTGAAATATTTTCCCCTCAGTATGAAGTAATTTCAATCCTATTAATATTCCACCATCATGTAATGCAGGCAAGGCTGAACCAGAATAAGTTTACATGGGTTCATACAAAACGGCTGTTAAATTTTATTTTTTTTAGAATGAGAACTGATTAAATATTTGTGCTACAAACAATGGAAAAATTTACCATGTTTTTGTCATGAACATTTTTCTCTCAGGTACCTTTGCAAAAACATTTAAAAACACAATGAATTTAATTTAGCTCATAATCTGCTTGTTAGAAACAAAGTACCTTGCTTGAATTTAGTTTAGCTCATAATTGCTTGTTAAAAACAAAGTACCTTATTTGTCAGATTTGAACAGAGTCCCTCCACTTCTTCTACATCATTTAATGTTATCATTTTTCTGACTTGGCAAACGAAGTACTAAGTTGTTAGCAAGCAGACAACTTTTAATTTCAACTAGCAAGAGACACCTAACATTTATCATCCACCTTAGCCTCAACATATTCTTCTATATTACCCTCTTCTATCTAATCCTATCAAACCTGCAAATCTCTCACTATTATGTGGTTATCACTATGTTACAAGTGAACCTGGTTGAGACCAACCTGCCTAAGACTGCTCCTAGTTCTATGATACAACTTCCCTGTTCTACAGGGATCTCAATAAAAATCTATAAAATTTTCATGTCAAATCAAATTTGAAACATCAACTTAATAAGGATAAATATATTTTAGTAAATCCTTCATCATTTTTAGAATCAAAATAAAGGCAGTGTACGGTAAGAAAAGAGTTAACAATGCACTCTGCTCTGTTCTAATTCATTAGCTAAATGTTTCTAGTTGTATTAAAAAACACTTTTTCAGTTCTTACATTGTCCTTTTCCAAGCCATGGCTCTATTCTCAACTTTACAATTTTATGTTTTCTTTAAATTAAAATCAAATTTTTACAGAAACCATGCTTCTTCTAAATACACAAACTATTGCATAAAAAAACTGACAAAAATGTTTTCTCAGATAATAATAATTTTAATTATTGAAAAACACAAAAGTATTTCAGTCACAAAACACAATTGTCGATTGCTCATAACATGAAAATAATGACAAATGTCTGTGCAATCAGACTAAATAAGAAAATTATTCCAAAGTAAATTTGTGAATTATACCACATTGAAGAATGTTCTGGGTAAAAAAAAAAAATGTTTATTGAAAAGATCAAATTTTTTTAAAAATATTACAAATTAGTGATATTTGTTAACCTGTGTGCGAATATTATTTTTGAAAACTTTTCAACCATGTAATGCATCTGATTGCAAATGATAAAACATTGTTTTAGAAAGTCAAAAACAGTAGCACAATAGGGTGATTTATAATTTCCTTTGACATATTGCAAAATATTCTCAAATCACATAAGTTTTATATATATAAATATGGCTTTTATCTAGTTTCCATGAAGTTTCATGACATTTTATTATATTACCGATCTTACAGGAATTCCTGTATAGTGTCATGAAGTAGTAATTTGGACATTTTTTTCTTTCAGCAAAGTATATTGTTTAATGGTTTGTGTACCATGACTTTGTGATTATCAAACTATTGTCCTTTCTCAACATTTCTTGATAGATATCATGATTTTTTCTTATTTGTGTGCACAGGTTTATGACGAGTTAAACTCTGATTATCAGCATATGCTTTACCACAAATATCACAACTGTATGGTCTCTCACCTGTATGACCACGTATGTGAAGTGTTAAATGACCTCTCTGAGTGAATGTTTTACCACAGATATCACAGTGAAATGGTTTTTCACCAGTGTGAACTCGTACATGTTGAGTTAAATGACCATTTTGAGAGAATGTTTTACCACAGGTGTTGCAATGGAATGGTTTTTCACCAGTATGAGTGCGTATATGTCTAGTTAATCTACTACTGGTAGAGAACGTTTTTGCACAAATATCACAGTGGTATGGCTTATCTCCCGTGTGAACTTGTATATGACTAGTTAAACTGTTGCATCCAGAGAAGGTCTTCCCACATATATTACAATGGTATGGTTTTTCCCCAGTGTGAATACGTTTGTGATTCGTCATGTTACCTCTCCCAGAGAAGGTTTTCCCACAGATGTCACAGCGGTGTGGCTTTTCTCTGGTGTGAACAGATTTGTGAACACTTAAATAAGAGCTTCGAGAAAATGTTTTACCACAAACACCACATTGATATGGTTTCTCTCCTGTGTGAATACGTATGTGACGAGTTAAACTATCAACCTGTGAGAATGCTTTCCCACAAATATCACAACGGTGTGGTTTCTCTCCTGAGTGAGTATATTTGTGTCTACTCAAATGACCAAATTGAGTGAACCTTCTCCCACAAATATCACAGTGATATGGCTTCTCATCAGTATGAATACGTCTATGATTCGTCAAAGTACTGCTGTCATTGAAAGCTCTGTCACAGATATCACAGCGGTATGATTTCTTGCTTCTGTGTATACGTTTGTGTCTAGTCAAATAAGATTTCCGAGAGAATATTTTACCACAGATTAAGCATTCAAAATCACTCTGATCCGACTGAATACCCTTAGAGAATGAACGGCTCTTAGCACTTGTTTTGTTACACATTTTGGAATATTTAAGTTTTATGCTTGTAAGAAGTACATTATATTGTGAGAATGTCTTCTTATGAATGTCAAAATGATAAGCTTTTTTCTCTGTATCTACACACTCCTGATTAGATACCTCACTAGATTCAGGCTGTGTTTCATCACAGGCCTGACTCTCCTCCAGTTTGTCTTCCATGATTTTCTTTCAAATATTCTAAAAAAATTTTTGTTTAATTTCAATGTGTAATGAAGAAAATGAAATTCTCTGAAACGTTTCAATAAATAATTACAATGTTATTTTCTCATACAGAAAAAAATGTAACATTTGACAAAGTCTATAGAAGTCTTGATTGTAAAGAAACAGTTTCAAGATATTGCATTGGAGTAGTTTCTCTCACTAGAATTCAATCTTGAAATTTAAAATCAGCAACTACAATGACTCCAGTCCTCGAGATGCACACAGATCTGGAAGACACTGTACACAAACCAAGGAAATTTTCATGTTCCATATCTCTGTTGCAGCCTTAATTTAAAATTCACAGTAACTTAATCAAGGTTTTAAAAAACAGTTAACTGTGTACTGGATGCTGTCAGTCTGTTTTCAAAATCTTACAGATACATGTTTTTGATATATTTCGAATCAGCAATTACTATGTGAATGTCACCATACACCCTGAAATAAAGTATATAAGACAGAAAAGTCAATGAAAAGTTTACTAACAGGTTATTAGATAAATTTAATTTTCTTTTCAAGTCTAGAAGGAGCAGTACTCCTGGCCTTTGCAAGCTTTTCAAAACTGATACTGTAAACATTTTACCTAACAGAGTATTGTAGTTCGCTTGAAGCATTGTGTATTGTTTGTAAAGAATAAAAAGTTTAGAATGGTATAACAATGCACTATAGAACAAAAAATGGAACTCCAGCAAATAAGATCTGAAGAAGGAATTGTAATTCCGAAATATCATCGGACTATAGATAACCAAGTTACAACAGGTATATAGTCCATTTTTTGTTCTATAGTGCATTGTTATACCATTCTAAACTTTTTATTTTACCTAACCCTTTTGATATCAACCTGCTTCAAACTGTTACTGGCTCTATGACACAAATTCCATGTTTTAAAGTGATTTACATTAAAATCTTCAATCAAAATTTCATGTTAATTCATGTTTCAAACACTAACTAGATTAATAATGCCAAGTTATTTAACTAAATACTTCAATATTTTCTAAAATAAATTCCAACAAAGGCAGTGTATTTCCACAGAAATATAGTAAAAAAAGTTAGTGTTGCAAGTCAATGGACTGCGAAAAAGACGGGATCAGAGGGACAACTTTCTGGGGTTAGATCTGGGTATAATGATGAGTGCAGTGCCTGAGGAGTTTGTACAAAACATGGGCAATGGGAGGTGAGAGACGTAAGTTGGGAGAGTCTGAGTGGAAATGACATGTGACCAGCCACTGCAGGACTTGTACAGCAAGCAGAGAAATACAACAGCCTACCTGTGGGCTAGAGACTGAAGAATATCTGTGAGAGATTTTGCATCGATCAGGTGACTCAACTTTGGATGCATTCTCGCTTATCTGAATGTGCAGAAGCAGCACAGTTTTAAATGGGAAAGGAGCACTACACTGTGAATTTCACTGGTTACTGATATCTGTTCAATTTACAAAAGTAAGAAGAACTGGTTTCTTAACACGATTTTTCTTGGTTTCATTAATACCATCTTAAATTGGTTGAGATTCAGTTGCCACATTATTAAATAATTGGACATGTTCCAGCCTTATTATGACCTCGTTAAGTCATAAGAAGACTGAAACATTTTACATACTGCTGATATTCCTGTGCTATTTATTGTCTGAGCATTTCTACTTTTCTACCTCAATCAGTGTAGAACCATGTGAAACTCAGCATGGAAAGCGGACATAAATTGATGTTGATGATTATGACTACATTATTTTAAATACTATAAATTACAGCCAAATTTCCCTCAGATTTGTCTTGAAGAGGGTTTATACATTGTATAATATAGTTATACACACACACATATATACATAAAATGTCCAAGACAACAACATGCAATTTGATTATTTCGTTGCAGTTAACCTATAAGATTCAAACTTTGCTAGAGTGAATTAAGTACATTAAACATAAAACAAACTATTGCTTACACACAAGCACAGACACTTCGTCCAAAATATTTCAGGACTGACTACAAAATGAATTGATAAAAATGAGATTTAGCTGACAAAGATTTAACAATGGAGAACATTGTAGCAATATGATATAATTAATAATAAATGTTTCGATGCTACTATACTTAGTGGTAAATAGCTGCTAAAATCGAATATCACTGATGTTTAACTTTTAAATAGAGATTAAACATAAATGTAAAATAACACATCACCATTAATACATATTGTGGGTTGTTACTGTTACAAGAGACGTTTGCACTAGTAATACTAAAAATCATATTAAATAATTAGTCAGTGACAACAGACCAACTTACTATTTCTTTCTGACTTCCTCCACCATTTGCTATGTCAATATTGAGAGAAATACAAATGAACAAGATTATTCTGTAAACTATGATGTATAATTGTACAGAAATTTAATACTAATGTGTAATTTCTGCTAAACTCTTCCATGTCTTTCACTATCTGCCCTCAAAATTATTCAGCATTTAAATTACTAAATATTTATCTGCTTGGCTACTCTTAATATAGACCAGATATCATCTTAACTGTGACCCTCACATCAAACACATCTCTTTGACATTTCATTTGTTGACAGCGAGTGCATACATAAGAAACAAATCTACATACACATATTATTATTATGAATTTGCAAAAAAAGCTAATTGATTTGCTTACAAATTTTCAGAATGAAAACGTTTCATACTAACATTTTTATTTATTTGCTCTCAAATATTGTTTTGGATTTCTGTGTCTTAAACATTAGAAATTACAATTTGGCAATAAAAATTTCTCCAAAATTCCATTTCATCCCTATCAGTTTTGGAGAATGTAACCAGCAATAAGATGTTCATGTGTGACTTATGAAATTTTTTTTCTGACTCATCATGGGAGGAAACAATTTTGCAAAAAAGCAATTGTTACAAATTCAATTTTTAATTTCTTTTTGCCCATGAAACTGCCACATATTTCATTCTTTATGATGTTTATAAAACTAATGACAACTGATGTGTTAAATGTTAAATACATTTACCTATTCATACAAACAATTTTTAATCCCAACCCATAATATATATAGCCCAATAAACTTTTATATACTGAGACATATGTGTAATATATACCATCATCATCATCATCATTAACATCTGTGTTCCATGCTGGCATGGACTGGATGGTTTGGCAGGATCTGACAGGTCCAAGGACTGCATCGTGCCCCAATATCTGCTTTGGTTTGACTTCTATGGCTAGATGCTTTTTCATGCCACCAACACTAGTAAGGTCACCATGCAACTTGCAGGACTACAAATCTCAAGAGAGGTGGCTTTATGCTAGGAGATGAAGTGGATGGAGAGATTAAAGTTTGAGAGAAGTGGGGAGAGCAAAGCAGAACAGGTTTCTTACTGTAGAGGAGCTACATGGTTACTCATGTTTAAGAAGAGAGGGTGGTGTGATTGAGGTAGAGCTGGGATGAGATGAAAATAGTAGTGATGTGGAGTCTGGGGGGACCTAGGTACAAGGTGAGAAGGGATAAAAGAACCAGGAGAGTGAGTGGGTCGAGGCTGCAAGAGTGTATAAGAGAATCAGCGATGGGAAATGGGTGAGGAGATGGATATAATGAAAAACAAGCGTTAAGCGGAAAGTAGGAGAGGAAGGTAAAAGTAAGTGACAACTGGAGATTGGAGAGGAAAGTGTGCCAAAGGAGAAATCTAAAGATTTCAACCAACACTATAAGCAATAAACAGATGACCTAACAACGTATTTTGTCTATGTAAATACATCTTCGCGGACAGAAAAAGTGGCATCAGCAAAACTAGTTTTAACCATGGGTAATACAATATTACTTGGGGCTTCAGTAAATAGAGTTGGCAGCCAGCTTGTTTAATTTATGGTTGCGTTAAAAAGTTAAGATGAAAACATGGAAGAATCTTTATTTACATTTTATATGAACAAGATTTATGAGATAGTAAGATGAAAATATACATATTCAGCAATGTACTAGAGAAGATAGTTTCAATGTACAACAATAAATAACTTTTCTATTATTATTATTTTTTATCTATTAATGCTATTTTTTAAGTATTGAATTATTGAATCGCGAAGCACACTTGTATGCGACAGTGAGCGCGTGCGTAAGAATGTATGTATAACGGCATTTTGCTTATCTTTTAACTTACCAATTTCCATTCATGAAATAATGAAATTAATCCGTCTACTTAGATTAACAAGCAAGGAGGTTTTTAAACATTACCTTTTCCAAATATTTTACCACTATTAATATTCATCTTGTAAAAAAATAAATACGTGGTAATATTTTCCATTATAGCCATAAACTGAAAATACCGAAGCCAGAATAAGAGAATACAGGACAAATGCCATTAAATTTTTCTGACGAAAAAACAAAACAAAAAACCCTCAAATATATATAAAATTGTATTGAAACAAGGAGTGCATTGTTTGATCAAATTTAGTAATGACTTCACTATTTAAATATATCTTATCTAGTTAAATTACTATTTTATACAATTAAATCATTTAGACTTTAAAAAAATTATATATCCATATTGTTTTATTTTATTATTAGAAAATTTAATGACGTTCATCTTTGTATTGCACTGTGTTATTCTGACATGTTTCTATTTGGATTTTCTTTAGAGTTTACCTTTATAATAATGAAGAACCACCTAATACGATCAACAATTACAGCCAAATTTCCCTCAGATTTCCGTCTTGAAGAGGGTTTATACATTGTATAATGTAATTACACACACATATATAATATCCAAGACAACAACATACAATTTGTCTAATCCCAATGTCCACCGATTATTTTATATTTCGTTGTAGTTAACCTATAAGATTCAAACTTTGCTAAAGTGAATTAAGTACATTAAACATAAAACTATTGCTTACACACAAGCACAGAGACTTCGTCCAAAATATTTCATGACTGACTACAAAATGAATTGATAAAAATGAGATTTAGCTGGCGAAGATTTAACAATGGAGAACATTGTAGCAATATGACATAATTTATAACGAAAACTTCAATGCTACTATACTTAGTGGTGGTAAATAGCTGCTAAAATCGAATATTACTGATGTTTAACTTTTAAATAGAGATTAAACATAAATGTAAAATAACACATCACCATTAATACATATTGTAGGTTGTTACTGTTACAAGAGACGTTTGCACTAGTAATACTAAAAATCATATTAAATAATTAGTCAGAGACAACAGATCAACTTACTATTTCTTTCTGACTTTCTTCACTATTTGTATATGAATATCGAGAGAAAAACAGATCTGTGGGCAATTAAAATATATGAGAAGCTTCTTCTATTCTCAACTTCATGATCACACTGAAGAATCCAAATGATACTAATACAAAATTAATTAATATATTTAGCATCAGCCGCACTTTCGTAAACTCACTTAAGCATAATCGAGCAGGTAGGAAGTAGAGGAAACAGAAAGTAAAAAAAAAAAAAATTGTGAGATCAATAATGAACGAATCTAAAAATACGAAATAACAAATAAATAAATAAATTAGTGAAAATTGTTAAACAATTAAATTAATCAAATTGATAAGCTCCATTTCTATTCTCCCCCCCCCCCACATCTCTATCTGATAATATTAGGGGATTGTTAAGGGACAATACCTAGCACTACTGGTGAAAGGACTAAAATCATAGGATCTTTCTGATTTGACTGGCAACACTTATCATTTATGTTTTATGTAGTGTTTTTGGTACCTAAACACTTTCAAACTTCGTATACTTGTATATTTTGTGTTATAGAACAGATAAAAATTTTTGTAGAGAAACTTAAAATATGTCTAGTTCACGCTACATATGAAACCAATGGTATTTCTCTAAAATGTTACTTTACATATACAAAAAAATGTACAGGGAACATCTATCTATCTAGATAGATAGATAGATAGATAGACAGACAGACAGACAGATAGATAAATAGACAGATAAAGATAGATATGGCCGGTCTAATAATTATCAATGAGGGACACTCAGCAAGCTACTCACCAGGTCAAAAATACTTTAATCATATGAAGGTTACATAGCTGTTAAGAAGTCTCAAGTTAACTTGCCAAAAATATAATTATATCTTCAGCAAGTTGACTTCGGATTAGCTACTCATCAGGCCATTAACTTAAGATTCCTTAATGACAATGTAACCTTCATATGATTAAAGTGTCTTTGGCCTTATGAGTAGCTAGCTGAGTGTACCTTGTTGAGTAATCATTACATCAGAGGATCCACTAGCTTGGAAACATATGTAACTTGAATTTTACCTGCTCCACTCACTTAATTTGGATTTTTATTTGCATTTATAGCGACTCAAGTTGCTAGCTGAGCAATAAAAAAGATTCTTTTTAGCTTATTAAACTTTGATATAAGAAAAGCATACAACCCTCACCAATAAATTGTTATTGTTTTGGATGTTGTTTTCTTATACCTACCATGGATTGCTTGAAGCTTACTAACTTCCTACACTTAGATCCTTGGATCTTATATAAATATATATATATAAATGAACCAAGAGAAAACTAACATATAATCAGATGTAATGTACAAATATGTATAAGGTAGTTTGTGGTTGGAAATTGTAGGGGAGTGAGACCATAGCAAAACATGGGACAAAGTGGTAAAGATTGATCTTAAAAGTTGAACCTCATGAAGGAGATAACAACGAACCCTTATGAGAGATAACATGATGCTGTAAAAGATTCATCCTTTAATGTAGGAGTGGAAAAATAGTCATCAAAATGGTGGTGGTGGTGGTGGTGGCAATGGAGATTGGGTTGTATGATATATTTACAATAGGTCTTTTATCCATTACATTTCTGTTAAGTCTCATCTCTCATTCTTTTATCCTCGCCACCATACCATACCATTGTATAAAAGGAAAGGCATTTGATCTATTAATATTCAATCCATCACTCATCACCTGTTATCATTCTCCCTCTTTCCACCATTATCTATCATTCCACTCACTTTTATAACCCCTCTAACAGTCTATTTCTCTTCCATAATCCATCTATCACTCTATCTCCCCTCCATTACTCTGCATTTCTTCACTCCTCTATCACTCTGCCTCTCTTCCATCACCCATCTATCACTCAATTTCTTTTGATAGAGTGATATCAAAATAAATAAATAAATAGATCTTTTCCAATGTTAATTGATAATATAATGTAATAATATAATGATGTAATAATAATGTAATAATAATTATACAGTATATGGATTGTGAGTACAGGTTTTTATTTTATTTGGTAAAGATATTTTTTACATAACAGGCATTTCCTGTACCCCCTCACTCCTGCTCCCTCTGCCTCATTCATTCCTACCTACCTTGTATCTTAAGGATCCACCATTTTTTATCACTTTCCAGCTCCATCTGATCACTCCCACCCTCTCTTCTAAAATATAAGTAGGCATTCAGTTCCTCTACATCAAGAAGCCTGTTCTGCTCTAGCCATTTTTTAAAAAATACTGTACTCCTCGTCTTCTAGCATAAAGTCGTTCCATTAGGGTTTGTAATCTTATAAGTTGCATGGCAACCTCACTAGTGCTGGTGGCATTAAAAAAGCACAATGCAGTCCTTGGCCCCATAAGATCCTATCAAATCATTCAACCCATGCTAACATGAAACATGGATGCTAGATGATGATGATGATGTCTCATAGACATAAAGTCTTTAGTCAATAATTTACTTTATTAATACCTACAGCCTTGACTGAGTACTTAATCATAGCATGTACCTTTAGATATCAACCCACTTGAGACCACCTTAGTTCTGTGATACAAATCTTCTGTTTTAAAGCAATCTAAATTAAAATCTCCAGTCAAAACCTCATGTTAATTTGTGTCAAACACTACTACCTTAATAATAAAGTTATTTTATAAAATCCGTCATTATTTTCAAAAGAAAAATGGTAATAAAAGACTTAACTTACATTCTCACCCTACATTTAACATTTCAAATTTACATTCATCCTTAACTTTAACTATTTAAGTATTACATTATTGTACTACTAGTTATAGAGAAACTGTTCAAGTAATTTATACAATGATATGGTGAATTCACAGCATAAGCTTACTCTGGCAGGGCTCTTAATGAGAAAATGTTGAACACAATGAGAAGTAGAGAAGGAATATTCTAAAATAATTAAAATTGTGATAGAAGAAAATCAAAACCGAGTTCAACCTTGTAAGAGACACAACAACATTACTGCCAGTAGTAATTCATTTGCAATGTCTCTTATCAAGTTAGTTCACTATGTTGATATTTAATCAATCCTTATCTTTTATACATTTTATTCTAGGTTACTTGGTGACATGACTAAAGATACTCATAAAAAAAATACCCTAACAACAAAAGAATGACATTATCAACATTTATGACATTGTTTATCTAATTGTGATTAGATTACTATAGAACATTTGATAAGCAATTGCAAATACTTTGTATATGGATGGGAAATGTAAGAATGAGATGGAGATGTGTTTTGTGAAATATGTAATGGAAAAAGTCATAGAACTGACAACTGTGAGGAACATGTAGCTAATGTCCAGTGTTTAGGTGGTGAGAGGTATTGCAGAGGATGAGTAGATATATTGGATAAACTGAGGAAGCAGTGGTATGGAGCTTAATGGAGTACAAGCTATTTTGTAGCAGCAGATGAAGGTGTGAAATTAATTATTAAAGTCTTTCAAATTATGCACAGTATTATCAGCAAAATCAAAACTGGAAATAGTCAGTACATAATTCAATTTACAACTAGGAGTTAACCATGGTTCCCTCCTCAGCTCTCTCCTTTTCACTGAAACTGTACTCCAGGTGAAAGCATTTTTATAAGCTGGTGTAGTTATTAAAAAATTTATTTATCGGCAGCAAGACAAAACATACATACATCAGGTCTCTACTGAGTGCCTTAGAGTGGCATTGATTAAAACCCATCAAAAAAGAGGGACAAGAATTAAAAAAGCTTGGAGGTCAATATGGTAAAGATATAAAAATTAATGTAGTAGTCTATAACAGAGAGCACACAAGTCAATTGATATTTTAGAATTGAATTAATATATTTCTAATTTAGACACAAAGCCAGCACTTTTGAAGCAAGTGACTCAGGTGGTATCATCAACACTAATAAGTACTTTATTTTATGGGTCCAGTACGGATGAAAGGCAAAGTTAACCCTAGAAATATTTGAACTCAAAATATAACAAGATGGAAGAAATATCAGAAGATATTCTTCCAACATGCTAGCAATTCTGCCATCTTGGGAATTGATTTCATATGTAAGAATACAATACTGTTTATACAGTGCAATGAGTATAAATAAAATGGTAGAGTAGTACATACTCAACTATTACAGGTCAAATGAGATGGTCTAGAAAGAAGTAACTACAGAGGCATTGACTTGATGAACCAAGTTATGAAAATGATAGAAAGCATTAAAGCCCAGCAAATTAACAAGAGAATCAACGTAGATTAATTGCTGTTTAGGTTTTTGTTAAGATAAAGGATCACTAATATCTTCTTTTTAGACAACTACAGAAGATCTTTCCTAAGACTAAACCATTATACTTAACATTTGTTGACTTTGAAAAGGTCTTTAACAAAGTACCATGCTTTATAGTTTGGTGGCTGCTAAAAAACTGAGTGGAGAAGAATAGTTGTGGGTGCTGTGCAAGCTATGTTAGAACGGTGAAAGTTACCAACAAGTTTAGCAAAGAATTTAATTGACCAACAGAACTTGGTTCTTGTTTCACTCCTAACAGCAAAAGAACTAAAGACTGGTCAACAATGAGAATTTTTGTATACCAAAAACATAGTTCATATAGCTGGATTAATCAAAAACATAGAGAAAAAAATCCCCAAAAACGGAATCGTGCCTAAAATCAAAAAGTCTGAAAGTAATCATTGCAAAGATAAAGAATCTCAGTAAGAAAGAATACAGAACTCAATTCTGTCTGGAAAGTAGCTATGATCAATATGAATAAAAAGAAGAGAAATGACTGTGGCTAAGAAGTTTGCTCCCAAACCATGTAGTTTCAAGTTTAGTCCCACCATATTGTACTTTGGGCAACTGTCTTCTGCTATATAGCCTCAGGCTAATCAAATCCTTGTGAGTGGATTTGTAGACAGAAATTGTAAGAGGCCTGTTACATATGTTACTTTTATATGCTTCATTCAGAGGCTGTGGCCATAGTGGAGCTATTGGTTTGGACACCAAAGAGATTATCTCCTTGAACAAAAGGCAGATTGTTTGGTGTTTGTGTAATATTGAACAAAACGTAGACATTAAATGAGGAGGATGTCTGGAAGCTGGAAAAAAATGAAGCAATCATATCTGCTGTATGTGTAATGTTAGTATATATACATATGAAATGACTAAGCATAGATGAAATGAAAGATGCAAAATGGGTATAAAAGGAATCGACTGTAATGTGCAAAGGAAAAGACTATGTTGGTATAAACATGCTATCTCTGTGTTAAAACAATGAGGTAGGCTGAAAGTAATGCGAGAAGTGGTGAAGGCTGATCTAAGGAAGCCGAAATTCACTCTAACAAAAACATTAGGTATATGTGTTTTTTTTTTTTACATGTTTTTCTATAGTAGCATGGGTTGGATGAATCTATTACTGAGGAAATGATTTCCAGCTGGATGCCCTTACTGTTACTAACCCCTACCTGTGTTTCAAGTAAGGGATCTCTTATTCCATAGGTCTTAAAAGGCAAAATACAGACAATTTGTTGACAACATCATTTCTAGGATGTGACTTTTGTAGAGCACAAATGTAGAGCACACGTGTGTATGATATAAGTGTCATAAATTTCTTTGTATTAATTAGAATAACTCAAACATAAAATAGAATTCCTCCCTTATTTTTTGTTTCTGTTTTTTCTTACACTGTCAATAGGATCTGAATTTAAGCAAGTTAATCAAAGTATTATTCTTGTTTTGTTTGTTCTTTTCTGAATGACTGAAAGAACAACAAAGGAAAGTCAGTTGAGTTTGGAATGCTTGTACCACCTACCTAATAAATCTCCACTACACATACACGTGTATATAGATGTGTGTGTGTGTGTGTGTGTGTACAATAAGTTGTGTTATTACTCATTCATTTTTAAGACAGTGAACTGACAGAATTGATAGTGCATCAGACAAAGTGCTTAGTGGTATTTCTTCCAGCAATTTACATTCTGAGTTCAAATTTTGCCAAGGTTAACTTTGCTTTTTATCCTTTTGTGGTTAATAAAATAAGTGTTGAATTAATGTTTTTTTCTTTCTTCCTCTTTTTCTTGTTTTTCTTTCTTTGTTCATGTTTGTGTTTTCTTCAGTTTTGGATTTGTATTTTAATGTGGTTTAATATCAAATATATTTTATATTATATATGTATCATATACATATGTATTATATATGTAATTATTATTTTTGTTGGTAATAAAAAACTGTCATAGCGATAAAAAACATATTAGCGGGTTTAGAATTAGTATACACAACTGCTGATGACAATTCCTATGAGAATCAGAGCACATATACAGCTGTTACTTACTTCTATCCACTGACATAGAACACAGGCTTGTTTACTATCATCATAACAGAGTACTGGTTAAGTTCTCATGTACATTATAGCAATGAAACTAATCACTGTTAACACGCTAATAGCACTGTACAATACTTTTTTATTATTATTATGCAGACTAAAATCTTTGCTGCCTTTATGAAATTGGGTGTGCTAAACATGAATCTGCAGTTAGATTTTCTCTATCACCCACCAATTTTTAGCAAATGGCAATTAAATACTTCAACTTATATATTCTAATTAAATAAACTTTGTAGGGACTGTTCTTGAAGTTTTAATATATCAGGATGTTTATATTTTTAGTATATTAGTTTAAATCTTGTTTAAAAATCTTAGTTTGAAAACTTATGAATAGTAAAAAGTATCTGCAAATTGGAACACTCAATCTAAGAACACTTAGGGAAAAAAAGAAACGTCTGGAGATGGCTAACGACTTTAACAAATGCAAACTAAACATCCTTGGAGTACTTGAACACAAGATAGTGCATGAAGAAGACCCTACTCTCATTGAATGACTTGAAGGCTGTTGTGTGGTCCTGAGGCTCCCTCCAAACCATTGGAACACCAAATGGCAACTGCTTTTGTGTTCCATTAAGCCATCTTCACAGCAAGCTTGAACAGTTTTTACAACATATGAGAGGTACCCATTTCTTGTCTTGGTCTCTAACTTCATCTTTGAAGTACAGCCGGTAAAGTTTTTTGGTACGAGTAGTGAGACTTCGCTGATGTTCTTTAATCACATAATTTTCCGCAAAACTTATCTGGAGAATTTTTGCAAGCCTTTTAGGCATATTAGAGTTATTAAATGAATATTTAGTTATCTGAAAAGTCCTGTAAAAGGAAATTTTTAGAGCATTTACATAAAAAATTAAAAAAATTGATAGGATTACTAAAAAGTAAAAGTAGTAATTTTCATTAAAACGGCGAGTGATACGGTAAAACGGAGTTCGTTTTCTGATTCTACACACAAAACTACCTCAAGAAATGACTTTCTCAACTTTGCGTTTTACTGCCATACAGTTGTAGTGTACTTCACTTTCTCTGTTATATATACATAAATACGGACGTAGTAGATAACAGCAAGCCACCACTCTGATTGGTTGGTATTGGTGCAGTTTGTCTCTTGTTCTATTGCGTGCCAAGATGCAACCCTACCAATCGGAATGGTGGACACAACAGGGTCCAAAGGTGCGGCCAAAGGCTCAGCAAAGTCCCTGATTAGCGGCTGTTTTGACAATGGTGAAAGAAAGACGTAGCTTATCAGCTAACACCACAATCACGCACATCTTTCTCTGATCTGGCCCGACATTCGCACGGACATTTGCAAAATGGTGACGCAGTGCCAGCTTCACGACCAACCGCTATTTCTCCTTTTCACTACAGATATTTCATCCTTTATTGTCTATTTTGTCTTACACAAAATGACTGGTGGGGGGGCTCTGTAGCGTACTTCTCTCTCTCTGTTATATATACATAAATACAGACGTAGTAGACAACAGCAAGCCTTCGACCGCACCTTTGGACCCTGTTGTGTCCACCACTCTGATTGGTTGGTATTGGCGCAGTTTGTCTCTTGCTCGGAGTGGTGGACACAACAGGGTGCAAAGGTGCGGCCGAAGGCTAGCTGCTATTTACTATGTCCGTATTTTTGTATATATAACAGAGAGAGAGAAGTACACATTGTAATTTAAAGCCTAATACATATTGTAGGATCTCACATATTTAACAGTGAGTACTGATATATAGTGAAGGCGCATGGCTCAGTGGTAAGAGCGTCGAGCTTACGATCGTGAGGTTGCGAGTTCGAATCCCGGACCGGGCTGCGTGTTGTATTCTTGAGCAAGACACTTTATTTCACGTTGCTCCAGTTCATTCAGCTGTAGAAATGAGTTGCGACGTCCCAGGTGCCAAGCTGTATCGGCCTTTGCCTTTTTCTTGGATAACACTGGTGGCGTGGAGAGGGGAAGCCAGTATGCATGGGCGACTGCTGGTCTTCCATAAACAACCTTGCCCGGACTTATGCTTGGGAGGGTGACTTTCTACGTGCAATCCCATGGTCATTCATGACCGAAGGGGGTCTCAGCACTGATATATATAGAAGTAGAAAGAATGTAATGGCACTGAATGAAATCCCTCAAGACAGCGTTATGCATGCTAAAATCAAATACAACACATATAGACATTATATATGCAGTTAATAGACAGAAACTCCCTCTAGGGGATGGTGATTCAAATATAAAAGAAAGACTCCAATAAGATCAACTCTTGACATTTTGGGAAAATAATGATACAGATAGAAGTGGATCTGGTCTTTAAAACTCACTGGTGCATGTTTCTATCTCATGAAACTTCCACAGCAAATTCTATTCTATTGAACTGTTAAAACTTAGAAGAGATCAGTCTACCACTAACGTAAAACGGTAGACCTTTTACGAAAGTACGGCTGGTGGTTTGTTATATTAATTAAGAGTACATAAAGACGAAAGACTAAGTTGATCACGGCTAGATTTGATTTCAGGACATAAAGAACCCAGAAAAATACCTCAAGATACTTTTTCTGGCGTTCTAACGATTCTACCATTCCATCACCTCTATATGGAACAATATAATTCAAGTCATTTTACGAAAGTACAGCTGTTGATTTGTTATCAAAAAAGTTCATTGTTATCAAAAAAGTTCATTGAACTAACATGTGAAAAGTATGTTGTGTTTATTAATATCCGCAGCTCCGTTCACCTCATAATACTGTTACTTGAGTGAAAAAAATAAAAAAGAAACAAAGTAAGTTGATCTGTTGTTGGTTGCTAACGATGTTATTGTTGTTTTCATCCCAAATTATCTCCGACTGAACAAACCTATGATGTAAAGCATTCCAACCCTGACCATCCCGTCTTTTTATGTTTATTTCGGATTACATTGTCTCATGTGTCATTTCCTTTAAGACAGTAGTTGTGATTCGAGTGAAGGCGGCTGTTATTTCAAGCAGATCGGGTGACTACGTTGAGACTCCCCAATGTTTCGAGTAAAAATGTCTCTACTGTAACAACTCACTATATGTATTACTTTTTAAAAATTAAGCGTCAGTGATGTTCAGTTAAAACAGTATTTACAGCTACTATTCACGGTGACATTAAATTGTCTATTATTAATTATGACATATTGCTACAATGCTTTCCATAATTCTTTTCTTTCTTTGTCACCTGAGTCTCATTTCAAACAATTCATTTTGTAGTGAAATTATATTTGGGATATCCATTTTTTTCCTACATAGTCTTTAAGAGTGTATATGTATAAATATAAAAATTTATCTTGCATTCAGCCTGTTTAATCATATTCAGTTCTTTTTTTATTGGAACCCCCCCCCCCCAAAAAAAAACTATCAGTTTATATCATTTAGCACTCTCGATGAAGTGTTCCAGTATGTTATGTCATTAGACTTCATTCAATATTTCCCTGACCGTCCCTCCACCGCATCAAAAACCCAATACTTAAGATATTACTCTCCTCTGGACTACCTTTTATCGTAGTTTGATCACAAACCCTTGGTGTGCAGTACTTGTTGTGGTCACTTGGTTTCGTCGGGATTATTATCTTACCTAAATCGCAGTAGCTGTTAGCGGTTGCTCAGAGACATCTACGTCTTGACGCATCAATGTAAACATCATGTAAAGAGTAAGAAAAATGATTACGTAGTGTTGTAACTTTTTTTAAAAGTTAATTTGACGTTATTACATGTTTTGTTGTTTTCCTTGTAAGAATCATCCCTGATGTCCCACTAAAATGATTCTTGTTCTCTTTCTATAGCTGTATAATCCATTATAATCTCCTTTCTAGTCCCCATCCTTACATCACATTATCCATATTACATTGTCTTTCCTATATAGATATGGTTTTTTTTAATATATATATTTCTTTGGTACACAATGTGTTTCTAGTCAAGTCCCATCACTGATAACATTGATGTTGACTTTCTCATTGACCTTTCTACCTTATATTCTTTATTTCAGAATTTGTGATGACACTGAGATGATAATTGCTAACTCAAGATATATCAAGAAATATGTCACATTTTGACAACGGAAGACTGACCTTATCGATAACACAACTGTTCTTAACAGCTTTATTGGAGTTGCTGTGAAATTTAAATTAGGTTATAAACAGTAATAGAGACATGAAAATTCAGTTGATTTATGTGTAATGTCATTCATATCTGAGTATATCTTGAGAACTGAAGTCAGTTTACTTGCTGAATTTTAGTTCCAAGATTGAAATCTTGGAAGAGAAACTCTTAAATAAAATATCTTGAAACTGTTCCTTTATGTCTGAAACATTTTCAGACTTTGTCAAATATCACTTTTCACTCTATGAAAAAATGCATTATAATACGGTATTTGCTGAGAAGTTTTAAAAGTTTATTATTCTGCATTAAGTATTTGAAAATAACAGAATATTTTACAATATTTATAGAAGAATTATGGAGAATAAACTGTGTGAGAGTCAAGTTTGTGAGCAAACACATCCTGAACCTAGTGACCTACCTAAACAGACATGTGTAAATAAACAAAAGGAACCATATCGTTCAAACATCATTAAAAAGACATTCACACAATCTAATGCTTTATTTAAGCAAAAGTTACTTCATACAAGCTCAAAGCTTAAATATTTTAAAATTTATAGTAAAACAATTACTAAAAACAACTCTTTGTCTTTGCATAAGAATGTTCGGCAAGAAAAGAAAATTTACCAATGCATAATTTGTGGTAAAACTTTCTCTGACAGTGGTAATTTGACCAAGCATAAACGTATTCATACTGGTGAAAAACCATACCACTGTGATATTTGTGGGAGAGCATTCTCTCAGCAAGCTCATTTGACTAAACACAAATATATTCACTCAGGTGAGAAACCATATCACTGTGATATCTGTGGAAAAACATTTTCACAAAATGGTGAATTGACTGTTCACAAACGTATTCACACAGGAGAGAAACCGTATCAGTGTGGTATTTGTGCTAAAACATTTTCCCGAAGTTCTGATTTAAATAGACACAAGTACATTCATTCAAGCGAAAAACCATATCACTGTGATGTCTGTGGGAAAACATTCTCACAAAGAGGAAGCATGGTTAAACACAAGCGTACTCACACCGGTGAGAAACCATACCATTGTGATATCTGTGGAAAAACATTCTCTGTATGTAATAATTTGACTAGTCACAAACAAGTTCACACAGGAGAAAAACCATTCTGTTGTTATGTCTGTGGGAAAACATTATCTGGTAATAGTGCATTAACTAGACACATACGCATGCATACTGGTGACAATCCATACCACTGTGATATCTGTGGTAAAAGATTCTCTGAGAGTAATAGCTTAACTATACACATACGCATGCACA
Organism: Octopus bimaculoides; assembly: GCF_001194135.2. Taxonomy (NCBI): domain Eukaryota; kingdom Metazoa; phylum Mollusca; class Cephalopoda; order Octopoda; family Octopodidae; genus Octopus; species Octopus bimaculoides. The sequence goes on along the minus strand of NC_068987.1, from coordinate 24,148,271 downwards.
CTGGTGAGAAGCCATATCATTGTGGTATCTGTGGGAAAACGTTCTCTCAAAACGGTCATTTAACCCAACATGTACGTATTCACACAGGCGAGAATCCATTTCACTGTGATATTTGTGGTAAAACATTTTCTCAAAAAGGTCATTTAACACTTCATGTACGTGTTCATACAGGTGTGAGACCATACACTTGTGATATTTGTGGTAAATCATATGCTGATAATCAGAATTTAAATCGTCACAAACCTGTTCATACAGGTGTCAAACCATATCATTGTGATATCTGTGGTAAAACTTATTCTGAAAGTAGGAGTTTAACTAAACATAAACAAAAATCCCATGAAAGTCTGCCCATAGAACAATAGAATGGCTTGGGAGAATTTGCTTCATGAAGCCACCTGGGTATCTGGTGTAGCCATCTGGTTCGCCAGTCCTCAGTCAAATCGTCCAACCCATGCTAGCATGGAAGTCGGACGTTAAACGATGATGAATACAAGGAAATTTTGTCAAATGGAAAATGGATGAAAGTTTATATAATGTTTTTATTTAACCCTTCTGTAATAATACACTGTCTTTGTTTCAATTAATTTTGAAACATACAAATAATTTTGTAAAATAACTTATTATTAAGCTCATTTGTGGAGCATAAATTAATGTGAAATTTTAGTGGAAGATTTTAATTTAGATCACTTTAAACAAAGAAGTGTTCATCATAGAACCAGAGGCAGTCTCAGATGGATTGGTGTCAAAATATTTGAAAATATTTTTAACATTTCAACAAAAATTATATATCACACTGTTGTAATATTTTCCATTTCTAACATTATGAAACAATCTGTTTTGTCCTATATCAACCAGCTGACTTACATGATTGAGAAAGGGTTCAATAAAATTATTTACACACAGTAAGATTATTCAAACACAGAAATCTAACTGATTTCTAATGCTTTCATACTGCAATATCTTTTTTCCTTTCCTTTCAGACAAACATAAACTGCAGATTTACTTTAACCTTTTACCAGAACATTCTACAAGTAGTGGATGTAGATTTATCTAGTAGAAAGTTAGTGTCAGAGTTGTTATAATTTACAATTAATCTTTATACCTATTGCTCTCCCATCACACTCTTATGAAGTTCCCTGCCCTCGATCCACTGTCTGTATCCTCTCTTGTATCTTGAGATACTCTAGCATCCCACCACTACCACCTCTATCTTCTTTTTACTACTCTCACCCTTATATAATGAAAGGTAGCCTTATATCTCCTCTATAGCGAGACACCTGAGCTTATCCTTCCACCACACTTTAGCTTTAACATCTGGCATAAAACCACCACTCTTCTTTTCTCTCTCAAATACTACCTTATCAAGGAGGATTTTCCCTTCCTGTTCATTTTTTGTCTTGCAAGTTATTTGGTGACCTCACTAGTTCTGGTGGTATGAAAAAGGCATGCAGTACACTCTTCAGGTAGTTAGCATTAGAAAGGCCATTCAGCCATGGAATTCATGCTAAAGCTGACAATGGAGCTTTGATACAATTCATCAGATTCTGTCAAACTGCCCAATTTATGTCAGTATGGAAAATGAACATTAAATAATGATAAATATGTGATTCTCTTCGCTGATTTATTCAGAATAACCTTAGTACCTAGTTACCTTAATAGAATGACCTTAATATCTGGTTACATGTGCTTTTCTCACAATTTTAATGCTATGAACAGTTGACTGTGACATCAGAGAAAGTGAAACTAGGGAATTGTTATGATAACTACTGTTTAATCTTGGGACCTTGTAAGGTGGCCAGCTCACAGAATTGTTACTGCGCTGGGCAAAATGCTTAGTGGCATTTCCTCCATCTTTACTTTCTGAGTTCAAATTCTGCCAAGGTCGATTTTGTTTTCATCTTTTTGGAGTTGATAAAATAAGTACCAGTTGAGTACTGAGGTCAATATAATTAACTTACTCCCTCCCCCAAAATTGCTGGTCTTGTGGCAAAAATTTGAAACCAATTTTGGGACCTCATAGCTTTTCATGTAACAGTAGGTTGATGTTTTTTTTTTGTTTTTTTTTTTTCAAAGAAATATTTATGAGAAGAACTACTGGAAACATATTTCCTTTACTTGAGAGTTATTTTTGAAATCTATTTTATCAGAACAATTTAATTAATTTAAATGTTATCATGTAAAGGGCAGAGTAGTGAAATCACACAAATTTCACAAACCTTCAAATTCTTTCTAATCTGTAAGAAGTTTAACCTATGGATATAGAGGATTCAAGTATATCCTAATCATTATCAGACCTGACTTAATCAAAACAAACTGAATTTTGAGTTCTTCTGTTTTGCCTGTAATATTGGAGACATTATATAATTTTTTTTATATGCACAGGCATTCTGGTATTATGAGAAAGTGTCAAGCCAATCAATGCCTTGTGTGTGAATTTAATTGACAGAAATTGCAGGAAGCCTATCATGTGTGTGTGAATGTTGATATTCCATGCTCGTTGCTGCTTGAGTGAAACTAATGTTGATATACCCAGTTGATGTTATAGCAGGTTGCTCTGTACTTTTGAATACTTCTGGAATAAAAAAAAATTTCCTTACTTGAAAAGACAGTAAAGGTTGGTAATAGGAAGAGCATCCAGTCATAAAATCCTACTGCAAATAACTTTCCATCAAACTCACACAAACAAGAAGAATAGATATAAACCATAGATAAGCATAACTTTTAAAACGGGTAGAACTTGTGTTAAAGTACCGCATGAAACATATGCCAGACTCATGCCTCCATAAATCAAAACCTGGGTAGAAGTATACATGAATTTCAATAGAGTTTGTATTTGGTCATGACTGTGAATTTAAACTATAAAGGTTAAAGAAATAATCTTCATTTGTATGAGATTCTTTTTAGTCTTGAATATATTCAAACATTATCAGGGTCAGATTGTTCAAAAAATAAAATCTCAATCACAAGACTATGGATGGTGAAACTAAAAATGTTGGATTGGATGTCTTGCAGAATTTCTGGCTCTCTCCATTCTGAGTTCAACTCCTGCCATAGCCTGCTTGGGTGGTAGCCTTAATCCCTTATCCCTTTTAACACTACCACTTGGCATCTTTGGTGTCTTTTGCAGAGTTCACTCAATTGCAAGGACTTGTTCTTGGTCTCCAGTTTGAGGATATCTCCCTTCCCCTACCTGTTTTAGAGTCCCTGTAAAGAGTATTGCCAACCCTTATGACTAAAAGATAAAGACAAACTGATTATTGTGCAAATTTCCTTCTGTCTGAAAATACTGTAAATTGCATCAACTCTATTAAAAATTGTATCAAACAGGCTGTGGTTACTGTAAATGACCACACTTTACCTTTTACTAATAGAGACAGGTGCTACTGACGAAACTATTGCTGCAACATTATCAGAAGATAGATGATCTGTGACGTGTTTTCAAAGTCCTACATTAATTCTGGAAAAAAAGCTTTTACCACATTATTTGGTAACAAATAATTAATGCTTGTTTACAATCTTATGTGATGTAAAAACAAGGAAACACAAACATACACATGCAGATAAGGAAATTCCATGTCAATTTTTGGTCCATGCATCAGCTAAATTATGAGAAAGATATTTTTACTTTTTAAAATTAAATTAAACAAAGACAGCATTTTATGAGTTGGGGAGCTGCACCAGACTCTAGTCTGATTTGACATGGTTTCTATGGCTGGATGCCCTTCCTAACACCAACTGTTATATTCAGGTGGTGTCCCTTGGTAACCAATATATAGTCTCATCAAAAAAAAAAAATTGTTATTCTTTATACATTTTTTTTCCTTCCACACATATCTCATCTTCCATTCATATGGGCTCCGACTCTGAAAATGATAAAGATATGCAGGTTATAGAAGTTAGTGGTAATGAAGTGTGTGGAGAGATAATGGACGATAAATTCATCTAAAAAACACACGTTAGAGTTTTTGCATCTATTTGTGAAATGAAGTAAAAATATATTAAAACAAAATATCATTTTCCTACCTCTTAAAATCACTGGATATAATATAATAATCCCAGATTGCAGAATAGATTTGAAAAACTAACGCATTTTCCCTTTGCAATTTTTGGCACCAAAATGAGTTTCATTTTTGTGTGGGTAGAGAGAGAGAGGTTAAACGATGATGATATATAATGATATATATAATTATGATATTGTTACTCCATTCAAAGTTTAGGTAATCTTCGTCACCCACTCACTCTCTGTTTCTGTCACTCACTCTCTCTCTCTCTCTCTCTCACTCACTCTCTCTCTCTCTCTCTCTCACTCACTCTCTCTCTCTCTCCACACAAAAATGAAACTCACCTTGGTGCAAAGGGAAAATGCTTTAGTTTTCAAATCTATTCTGCAATCCAGGATTATTATATATTTTATATCCAGTGATTTTAAGAGGTAGGAAAAAGATATTTTGTTTTAATATATTTTTACTTCATTTCACACATACATTCAAAAACTCTAACATGTTTTTTCATCATTTATCATTTAATTTATCATTCGTTATCTCTCCACACACTTCATTACCACTAACTTCTATAACCTCTGCATTTTCACTTATTCATTTCAAACTTCTTTGAATTTTCAATCTAATGTAATCAACACTCTCTCGAAAACGTATTTCTGCAAAATGTTATCTAAAATTATGGGTAAAGAAAGAAATAGCAAAAAATATTTGAAAATGGGGGTAGGGTGAAAATTTCCAAGGGTTTTACCCCCATCCCACCACACCCCATTTTCCGGACCCCAAAAAGGGTTT
>NC_068987.1:24136466-24143324 GCF_001194135.2 Octopus bimaculoides | reverse complement strand
GGAAAATTCACAAAATACCAGTTTTTCCTCAACTGTATATATATACATATATATATATATATATATATATATATATGTGAGTGTGTATATATATATATATACATGTGTATATATATATATATATAGAGAGAGAGAGAGAGAGAGTAGTAACGAATGAATGAGAATAACGACGAAGGGTTAAAAAAGCGTAAAAATAATTGAAAATGAAGCAAAATTGAAGCCAAAACATTAAAAATCATTTAAAGTGGGTAGAAATAAACACTACGTAGTGTAGTAGTACTGCGTTAGGGTATCCGTAGAAAGTTGAATGTGATTTCGGAATATAACGAGGAAAAATTCGAATCTTGGAAAGTTTCCGAAAGTCCTCTCCCCACCTCAAGATTTTCCCCACAAATTACTTTATAGACATAATGTATGCCGTTACAAAGGTATTTACATAAAATTTCATTGAAAAAAACCCATTTCCTTAAAAGTTATGAGGAAAATCTCGGATTTTGTGAATTTTCCGAAGTCCTCTCGCCACTCCCTTGGAAAAGATTTCCCTCACAAATTTCTTTATAATCGTAATTTATGCCGTTTGAAAGGTATTTCCATAAAATTTCATTGAAAAAACTCCATTGTGAATTTTCCGAAGTCCTCTCCCCACCCTCCCGTTGATTTGCGCGCATTTTTTTTTCATATTCGTTTCCTACCCATTGTTTTACATTCATTCCAGTATATATATATATATTTTTTATTTTCATTTCCAAGTCAAGAAGTAAACATTAACCAAAAATATTTCCAATGATTCCGGGATAATAGGGGGGGGGGTCAGTCCCCGCCTTTTTTCCGAACGAAAATAAGGGATTTGCAGCTTATTAGTAGGTCAGGGTACTTGATTCCACGCAAAAAATCCGAGTTTTTTTTTTTAGTGAAAATCATGCGGGTGCAAGGGTCAAAATATACCCAGTTGCGTACTGTGATCGATCTAATCGACTGCCTCCCCCACCTAATCCCCAAAAATTTCGGGCTTTGTGCCTAGAGAAGAAAAGAATATTATTTATTTGAGTGATTAGGTGCTTCTAATTAGCGTTTTTAATGATCACTGCACTGCACTAAATTCGTTACGACTTAAAAGTAATATTACGAAAATAATGTTGAAGATTTGATGCATTACATCAGCTTGTTTTGTGTTGTCATTTTAGTTTACTTAATTGAGCATGATAGATACTTTCTATGTTTTTTAATATCCACTGCTCCGTCCCCGCTCGTATTAATATTACATCAAATAGTAAAAAAGAAAAGAAAGGACAAAATGCAGTAAGTTGATCTGTTGTTAGCTCATTGTTACTATGTTTTAGTATTTCGGGTGCAGAATGGCATATTAATGGTGAGGTGTTATTTACATTCAGATATTTCTATTTAAATGTAAATGAAATTCAAATAGATTTCCGTCTTCTTCGTAACATAAACACCAGTGACGTTCACTTTTAGAAACTGTTTACCATTCATAATAATCTTGAATAATTATGGCAAAGCAATACGTTCCACTGTCATATCTCTTATTTTGGATACCCGGTCATTGTATCCAGTCAGTATATGTATGTAAATACAGGTTTTGGAACGTAACACCCGCGATAGTCGAGGGATTATTGTATGTTCAGCACGCTTATCGATATTCATTTGAACGAAATACCAAAACATTAAAATGCAATAGAAAGATAATACATCATAGATATTATTAATAAATTATTGTAAAAGTAATCTCAAACATTTTTGTTCTCTATTGTTTGCAACATCTCGCCTCTGTAGATTATGCCAGACGTGTTAAGTAAAAATATCAGTAAAAAATAATTGAATGGAAATGTATTTTTTGCTGTTAGCATATTTCAACTAATATCTTGTTTATATGCTGAATGTGTTTATATTTAACGAGTTCTTTAATAAAACGTCTGAATATGAGATATACATAAAATCCGCCGGTTCCTGTTTTTTTTTTTTCATATCTGTCTTTAGCATTCACCTGCCTAATTATAAAAATGCTGTGTACAACAGAGCACCGTTTGTGTTTATCTTGCCTGGGATCTTTCTCTACCATACCTTTTAAAGTTTTGCTTCCAGCAGAATGGACTTCTTAAAGGGATTAAATTTTAAATGGAAGTGAGCTTGATACCATGGGTTGCAGCTTTGAAACTTTTCAAAATTGGTTGTCTCTGAATAGAATCTGAATTCATGAAAATTAATTCACACTTTGACAATTTTAATTTTTACCCAAGGTTTGTGTGTCTGTGGGAGAAGCCTGGCAAAACTGTTTTTTTGCTTATTTTGCTGTAGTGTGTTGTCATCCAAACACCATAAATTTAGAGCACACATTTCTTAATGGTATCCATAAAGATGAGAGAAGGCAGGAAGGAACTTAGAGGATCATCTTCTTGAACTCCTACCTTTGAAAACAAAGTTTGATCGCCATAGAAAAGCCAGAAGGTCTCTGAATGTGCTTGAAACACAAAGGAGATCTCCTTTAACAACTCTTCTGACTATTAAAATTATTTTTGATGATAACACTTTCTTTATCATTTTGAATGTTTATATACCTTCTCAGGAAGTGTATTGCCATTTTAATCACTAAAGGCCAAACCAACTAGTTTAGCTCATATTTGGTTGATATGACTTTTGACAATATCATCGTACACATTTTCTCAGCCAGACATCTAAGTATACAACCGATAGCAATGGGATAAACCCAGCCATCCTTTTTCACTAATGCCAGTAAAGGTGCTCTGTAGGATGAGGAATAAATGAGTTCACAGGATATTCTTACATACATCTGTACCACTGAAAAACTTTACCTGAACTTCCAAAAAAATTTCATACTACTTCATTGTGAAAATCTCCAATGAAGTGTTCACATAGCCTGAGACATGGCCTATCAGCCGTCTTTTTATTTTTTTGAAGGATAAGATTGATTATCTTGTATTGAAATTTATACGCTTCATAAACAAAATTCAACTGATGTAGGAAGTGGGAAGTTAAAACATTATGACCATCTAAATGTTTCTTATTTTAACTGATTAAAGAATTCTTGAGTATTAAGATGAACTGAATAATCCTGTGAAATAATTCTAGTTGCATCTTTCATGTTAAGACATGCAAACATTGCTGATAAGACAGTAGCTACTGGATAATTTGATTTCAATTGTTGGGTGATTCTCTTCCCAACCACATGATTTTGGGTTTGATGTGTTCTACTACAGCCGTGGGCCAACCTAAGTCTTGTGAGTAGAATAGGTAGACAGAAACTGAAAGAAGCTTATATATATGTATATATATATATATATATATATAGTCTAATAATGGCAACAAGTAAAAGTAAAAAAAAATTCTGGCGCCAATACATTCGACTAAAAATTCTTCAAGGTGGTGCCCCAGCATGGCCGCAGTCTAATGACTGAAACAAATAAAAGGTGAAAAAACAAAAAATAACTGAAAAATATAACCATGAGGCTTTTGCCCTACACACATACATTTTACATTATATACACACATATATATATATATATATATATATCATCATCATCATCGTTTAACGTCCGCTTTCCATGCTAGCATGGGTTGGACGATTTGACTGAGGACTGGTGGACCAAGTGGCTACACCAGGCTCCAATCTGATTTGGCAGAGTTTCTACTGCTGGATGCCCTTCCTAACGCCAACCACTCCGTGAGTGTAGTGGGTGCTTTTACGTGCCATCGGCATGAAGGCCAGTCAGGCGGTACTGGCAACGGCCACACTCAAAATGGTGTATTTTACGTGCCACCTGCATAGGAGCCAGTCCAGCGGCACTGGCAACGATCTCGCTCGAATGTCTTTTCACATGCCAGGAAGGCGACACACACACACATATATATATATATAAATATTCAAGGATATATACACATATTTACATATATAGATATATGTGTGTGTGTATGTTAGTTTCTCCTTGTCTTAACTTTGCATGATAATTGTAAATGAGCATCACTGTCATACAAGTAGAGTCCTTTGTTTACATTCTACAAGGAAATATGGCTGGCCAAGGGGAAATATTATCTTTCTTGGAAACAGATGAGAGTTTCCAAAAATAATTATATTTTTCACTGACTATTATTGTTTTACTTTCCATGTCATTATTTCTTAGCTTTTTAATACTCATTGTATTAAAGATATTAATAGTAACTAAACAATAGTTTTCAATGCAAATGACGTCCCTGAGATATCTATTCATATATAGCTTCACTAAAAACATTCTTGTATCTTTTGCTATGTCTGTGTATCCCAATATTATCTTCTTCCTAAATTTTTCTATCCACACATAGGATCGTTCATTTTCACTACATAGCCATATTGTTGTTTTTCCTCTGTAGTTATTTTCTAATCTTTCTTTGTTATTTTAGCATTCAATAACTACCGTGTTAAATTTTCATTGTTCTTTCTACCATATATTTTTTATTTCAGAGTTTGTGGTGACATTGAAATGCAAATTGCTGATTCAAGAAATTTGTCGGTTTTTGGAAACAGAAGAATGATATTATCAAGTTCACAAGTAATAGTTCTCCATAACTCCACATTGCTGTAAAATTAAAATCAAGGTTATAAACAGAGTAATTGAGATGTGGAAAATATATTATCTGACATGTGTTGGTAGATACACATAAGAAATCATATCAATTAAACATTTATTCAGTCTAATACCTAATTTAAACAATTGCTAAGATGAAAGAATTTAGCAATACATTATCTGTGGCAAATGTTTCTTCTGTAACAATAATTTGACTAAGCACTAATGTCATACTGGTATACCACTGTGATACTTGTAGTAAACTATTCTTTGAGCAAGATCATTTGACTACACACAAATATATTCATTCAGGTGAGAGCCCATATAACTTTGGTATATGGAGGAGAACATCCTCTAAATTGATAAATAAATTCTTCACAAATTTACTCATACAGGAGACAAAACATATTGTTGTATTTGTTCTATAACATTCTGCAGAAGTCCATTCACGCAAGTAGACAGCTATATTACAGCGGTGTCTGTGGCAAAACTTTCTCTGAAAAAGATAATATGACTAATCACAAAAATGCTCACACTGGTAAGAAACCATATCACTGTGATATCTGTGGAAAAGCATTCTCTGGCAAAACCATACTAACTAAACACATACGCATTCACACTGGGGAGAAACCATACCACTGTGACATTTGTGGCAAAACATTTTCTGCAAATGGTCATTTAACTCAACATGTACGCATTCACACAGGTGACAATCCATTTCACTGTGATATCTGTGGTAAAACATTTTCCCAAAGGGGTCATTTAACACTTCATATTCGTACTCACACCGGTGAGAAACCATACCACTGTGATATCTGTGGGAAAACCTTCTCTGTATGTAATAATTTAACTAATCACAAACATGTTCACTCAGGAGACAAGCCATTCCACTGTGATATGTGTGGAAAGACATTCTCTAGTAATAGTAGATTAACTAGACATACACGCACTCATACTGGTGACAAACCATACCGCTGTGATATCTGTGGCAAAACATTTTCTGACAACAGTACATTAATTAGGCATGTACGCATGCACACAGGTGATAATCCATACCGTTGTGAAATCTGTGGTAAAACATTCTCGGTGAATGGTCATTTAACTCAACATGTACGTATTCACACCGGTGAGAAACCATACCCTTGTGATATCTGTGAAAAAAGGTTCTTTGACAAGAGTGGATTAACTAAACACATACGCTTGCACACTGGTGAGAAACCATTTCACTGTGATATCTGTGGCAAAACATTCTCACAGAATGGTCATTTAACTCAACATGTGCGTATTCACACAGGTGAAAAGCCATACCATTGTGATATCTGCGGTAAAATGTTTTCACGGAAAGGTCATTTAACACTTCATATACGTGGTCACACAGGTGTGAGGCCATATAGCTGTGACATTTGTGGTAAATCATATGCTGATAATCAGAATTTAAATCGTCACAAACCTGTTCACACAGGTGTAAAACCATATCATTGTGATATCTGTAGTAAAACTTACAATGAGAATAGGAGTTTGTCTAATCATAAAGAAAAAGCACATGCAAAACAAACAATAAAAGAATAAAATCATTTTAAAGAATTTATAAGAACTGTTATTTTTATGAAGCTACATAAGATTCTTGTGATTCAGATTAGAAAAAGTAGGAGGTTGGTGCAATTCAGAAACTATGTTTTTCATTGTCTTATTTTGTCTCTGATAAACATAAACTGAAACTTCTTGCAGTGAAGTATTATATCAGCCACACAAATGCACAAAATACATTTGATTTTCCTTTTGTCATCACCTACTCTGTCTCATACACAAAAACCTTCAATAAAAAGAAAACTTTTGTCTCTAAAACTCCTTCCTTGTACATGTTTTCCTTTCAGACACCAATCTGCAGTGCACACGTGCACACACATGTGTGTATATACATACATTCATCATTGCCTCACAGAAGCAGAAGCAGTGATGAATGGCGAAGACCTTTGGCATCATGCTGTGCTTGAGAAAACCCATCAAGCCAAGTAAAATTGCAGTCATGGCAGATTCTGGTGTCATGCAAATGGCACCCATGTCAGTGGCACGTAAAAGCGCCCATTACACTCTTGGAGTGGTTGGCGTTAGGAAGAGCACCCAGTTGTAGAAACCATGCTAAATCAGACTGGAGTCTGGTGCAGCCTTCTAGCCTGCCAGCCCTGGTCAAACCATCCAATCCATGCCAGCAAGGACAACAGATGTTAAATGATGACGATGATGAAATATCTATATATATATATATATATATATATATATATAT
>NC_068987.1:24127253-24136198 GCF_001194135.2 Octopus bimaculoides | reverse complement strand
TATATGTGATAGTGGATTTTCATCGATGAGTTCTTGAAAATTGGTTATTTTCCCTAAAACTATATATTTTATATATACTTTATCTATAAGGCTCAATTTAATTTTTATTTTTTATAAATTGATTTTAATTGAGTTTTTTACCTGTAATTTTGGATTTTGTCCCTAATATTATTATTATTATATATATATATTCCAAGAAGCAAGGCAGTTTGGAAAAGAAAGATCTGGAATCTTAAGGACTCTGAATAATCAGAGGTTTAGGGACTTCCTAACTGAAGCATTTGATGAGGAGGAGTTACAGACTTGCAATATAGAGGATAACTTAGTAGTGGAACAATGAAGTTGACAGAGCCATTAGAGCTAAGAATCAGGCTTGAAAGGACTGGAAGGGTGGTGGTAGCAAGGAACTGTATCAGGCAGCTAGAAGGGAGGCTAGGAAGTAGGTATACTTAGCCAGGGGTGAAGCAGAAGGGAAGGGGTTTGCTAATGTTCTGTAACTAGAGGACCAGTGGCTTGAAGTGTTTCAGTTTGCAAGGCAGTGTGTCAGGGAAAACTGTGGTGTGGGAGAAGCGTGTTCACATGGATAATGGTTCACTTACAGTTAGTGACTCTGCAAGGAAAGAGGTTTGGAAGTGCCACTATGAAAGGCGACTAAATACAGAGAACTCATGGGAGAAGGAGAGTCTGTGTAATGTTGTTCCAACAGAGGGACCAGAAATCCGAATAGACAGTAGCATTGTAGACAAAGCTATGAAGGATATGAAGATGGGGAAAGTCTCCGGCCCATCAGGAATAACTGCTGAGATGCTTAAAATATCTGGCAGTGTGGATTATAGTTTAGTCACCCATATAGTTAATCAGGTAGTACATAAAGGAGTCATGCCCAGTTGATTATGGTGTAGCAGCATCATAGTCAAATGCTACAAAGGTAAAGGTGATGAGTTAGAAATAATTACAGCAATATCAATTTATTGGATCAGGTGATGAAAGTCACAGAGAGGGTCATAACCCAACTAATTAGGGAGAGAGTTAGTCTAGATGAGATGTAGTTTGGTTTTGTGCCAAGGAGAAGCATTACTGATGCTATATTTCTTGTAAGACAGCTGCAGGAGAAGTACCTAGGCAAAGACAAACCTCTGTACTTGGCTTTTATTGACATGGTGAAAGCCTTTGACAGGGTCCCCTGATCCCTTATCTGGTGGTCAATGCAGAACCTAGGGACAGATGAGTGGTTGGTGAGAGATGTACAAGCCATGTACAGGGATGCTGTCAGTAAGGTGAGGGTTGGCAACAAATATAGTAATGAATTCAAGGTACAAGTAGGGGTTCACCAAGGATCAGTCCTGAGCCCCCCCCCCTTGCTCATCATAGTCCTCCAGGCAATAACGGAGGAATTTAAGATGGGTTGCCCTTGGGAGCTTCTCTGTGCTGATGACCTTGTTCTGATTGCTGAATCACACTACCAGAACTAGAGAAGAAGTTTCAGATGTAGAAGCAAGGTCTAGAATCAAAGGGCTTTAAAGTTAACCCAGCAAAAGCCAAAGTCTTAGTAAGTAGGAAAGCAGACAAATCACAAATCCCTTCAGGTAGATGACCCTGCTCATCTGTAGGAAAAGTGAAGATAGAAATTCCATAAGATGTACCTAGTGCAAGCTACAGATACATAAGAGGAGCAACAATATCAGAGGAAGGTTAACTGGGAAAATGGGTTTTGTGTGTGGAAGGTGCACTGGTACAATAAACACTAAAAATGTACAGACAATAGACTCTATCAAATGCCAGGAGGGTAAGCTAGAGGTAGTTGATAGCTTCCGCTATCTAGGTGACCCAGTCAGTAGCGGAGGTGGCTGCTCCAAGAGCATAGCTGCAAGAATAAGAATAAGCTGACTTTAGATAACTGAAAATTATGAATTTCTCCAAAGTATTGTTTTATACTATATTTTCATTGATACCAGAACTTGGTTGGAACCTTGCATTGCAAAACCATTTTTTTTTAGTTTTCCTTGAACATAGAATATTTGAAATCTTACAACTGTATTTATAGACTTAATTGTTATTTAGTAAAGTACAGTGTACATGAAGGATGTTTTGAAAGATATTGTTTCAATTAGAAGCCATATAAACTGATAATTTTGAAATGTTGTTGAGCTCAGAATAAACTCTAAACAAGTCTGGAGTTGTCTTCCTTACTTGCTGAGACAATGGAAATATTTTAGCCATTGCTTAATGTTTTTCTTTTCCAGTTTATTTATATATTTATCATAGTGACATATGAGAACACATCTTAGATAAAAGAACAACCCCAAAACATTAGATTCCATTTCTATCAATGAACTGAAGTATTTCCTATTTTTCCTTTTTTTCGTTTTATTTGTTTCAGTCATTGGACTGTAGCCATGCTGGGGCACTGCCTTAAGGGATTTTGTCAAATTGTCCCCAGTACTTATTTTATCAGTTTCTTTTTGGTGAATTACTAAGTTGCAAGGATGTAAACAAACCAACACAGGTTGTCAAGCAGTAGTGGGTGATAAACAAACACACACATATATAAACAATAATCATAATGACATAGGAGATTATTTCCTTTTACTTTATAAATTCATACAGCATATTTTTATGGTTAGTAATCAATGTGGTTACCTGTAACCTAGAACATAACTGAGAGCCAGCACGGTATCCGCCCAGATATAGCCCTCCAAACTTACACTAATATATATATGGCAACTCCTTTGTACACAAGGCTGCTGCAGGAGAAGATGATTGAAAAGAAAAGAGTCGCCATATTTCATTCCATAATGGTTACCTCTGAAGAGTGCAGGGTTAAATAATCAGACTGTTACTTAACACTTTGTTGAATCTTGAGTGTGAAGCCAATTGGTAAAATCGGCTGTAATGGATATATAATACTGTACACTTCAATTAATATACCCATTCTACTGACAGATGTACAAGTGCATTTTTTCCAGACTTATGGATTCTTAGATGGCTTACACACACATATTATGCAACAAGCTTTTTTTTCAGTTTCTGTCTATCAAATCCACTTATAAAGCTTTGGTCAGCCTGGAGCAATTGCCAAGGTGCCATACAGTGAAATTTAACTTGTAACCGCAGGATGGGCATGAAGCTTCTTCGCACATAGGCATGCCTACTACTACAAATGTTTCTTTCTAAACCTTTTGGTGATATCAACATTAATGGAAATGCTTACAGTCTTCATAATTTGTATTATTTAAAGGAGGTTTTTCATTCTACGTCTTGTGTATATTTAAAAAACAAAATGGTAAGTGACTGAAAGGTCCTTTTACGAAAGTACGGCCAATGATTCTCTGGATTAATTAGGTCTGCATTACAGTATTATGACAGGCTTGTGTCGTATGTTGTCAATGAACTTCGTCAAATATATGTTTACTACATTTCGCGTAAACATTGCTGTTTACTACAATATGTTCGTAGATGTCCACAAAGCAGTTCGACTTTCATTATTTCACCAAATAGTGTGAAAAACAGAAAGGAAACAGTAAGTTGATCTGTTTTTCAGTAGCTAATTGTTAAATAATATGTGTAGTAACATCTACGTAGACTAAGCTGGCAAGTTGTTATTTACATTCATGGAAAAATCATTCTGGTGTTCAGTTTTTGAAACTATTCATGGTCAATATGCATGATCTTGAAGTATTTGCTATTAACTGTGACGGATTATTATAATGTTTCCCATTATCATACTACTTTATTAATTGAATTTCAGTCAAATCAATTTATACAGTTTTAATATATTTTGGACATCTAGAATTCCCGATTTATAGCTTGTCACGTTGACTTTCTGTGTCGGTTTTTTTAAGTGTCTTTGAATTCTAAATTTTTATTAATGTAACAATAGTGATGATTCTTCCATAATATAAGCTTTTACAAAAGAAGACAACGAAAAGAAAAAAATAGGGAGAGAAAAGAAAAAGAGAAGAAGAGGGAAGGACATCAATGCAGCACGAAGTGTAGCAATTGGTTGCACACCCCAAGGTTCAACGGAGCCTACTGAATTCTATCAAGAATTTGTTTTGACAATAAATATACATATATTTATATTGTATTCCGTGCGCTTAATTATATTTACTTTAACAAAATCTAAAAACATCAAAATGAATGGAGATGTTAAACAATAATCAGTCGTGATAAAATTGTTTTAAATTTCTAATTCTACTTGCTTTCTTATCGTTGTTTGTAGTTTCTCGTCCGACAGTTTCTGATCAGACACGTGCTAAATAACATGCTTATAGACAATTACTAAATGAAAACATTCATTGTTTATTTTCTGTAATAATGTATCCACGTTTTTAATTGGTGTGTTAAGGCGTGAATTTAGACATAATAATAAATAGTTCAACAAAAAACATTTATATAACAACGAAATGATTATACATTACTTAACATCAGTGTAATTTATATCAAAATAGTTTTCATTAACTGTTTCAAGTAAAAGAGCATTCCAATCCCATCAACTACTGTAGGCCTTGTCTTTACGATAGCTTACCCTCTCCCTCTCTCTCTTTCTCACTTCGAGACATCTTGGGCAAATAGTCTCAGTTCGATCTTGTGAGTGAAATTGAGTTGACGGAAATTGTGCAGAAGCCCATTAAGTGGATACACACAGCCATCCTGGACACACATCCAGAGAAAGGGCACCCGACTAATTGGCCTGAAGTCACTCACCAGTACATTCCAACTTCTGACCCACAATCATGGTATCTCTTCTGTCATTCCATCATTGACCAGTCTCCTATCACCTAACTCAGGCACTTCTGACTCTTGTATCTCATTTTACTGTGTGTGTGAAATTGTGTGTGTCGGTGGGGGCTGGTGTCTACACCGCTAGGTCCCACACCAAGTACTTTTACCAATTCTTCCTTGTTAGTTTGTTGATCTTCTAGAATTTCTTCCCTACTCTTACTCTTTTACTTGTTTCAGTCATTTGACTGCGGCCATGCTGGAGCACCGTCTTTAGTCGAGCAACTCAACCCCAGGACTTATTCTTTGGATGCCTAATACTTATTCTATCGGTTCTCTTTTGCCGAACCGCTAAGTTATGGACACATAAACACACCAGCATCTGTTGTCAAGCGATGTTGGAGGGACAAACACAGACACACAAACATATACACACACATATACATATATGTCCCCATATATGTCTTAAGTCCCCATCCTCTTATCACATCATCCATATTATTGTGTCTTTCCTCTATGTATTTTTTTAAACTTTTCTATATTATTACAATATTTCATGTTTGTTTAAGATCCTTCTCTCATAATTTGCATGTTCACTTTTCATTGTCCTTTCTACCTTATATTCTTTATTTCAGAGTTTGTGGGAACATTGAAATGGTAATTACTGATTCAAGATATATCCAGAAATATATCAAATTTTGAAAACAGAAGACAAGCATTATCAAAAAAAAACTGTTCTTTATAACCTTAATTAAGTTTCTGTGAAATTTAAATTAAGTTTATAAACAGATTACAGTATAAACATGATAACATAGGGACTGTCTTGGCGTAATGACTTCCATATCTGTTTGTCTTCCTGAGAACTGGAGTCAGTTTATTTGTTAGTTTCTAATTCCACTTTAACTCCAAGAAAAAAAAAACCAATAAAATGATTTATAACAGTTTCTTTATGATTGATACGTCTACAGATGTTGTCAAATATCACTTTTTATGGTAAGAAAAAATACATTACTACTTCAGAAATTGTTGAGAATCATCATCACTGTTTTATAGCTGCTTTTCCATGCTGGCATGAGTCATGTGTTGTCTGAGGCAACATTTTACAGCCAGATCCCCTTCTTGCTGTCAAGCTTTTTATATGCCTTTTACATTATGCAGAGACACAGTGTGACCATCCTGCAACAGAGATACACTTGATAAAACTGGAATAGATGCAGTAAATCTTGAAACGTGTCCGAGCATCTTTATTTATTATACTACATTTGAAAATAATCTTTTTCTAGATTTATAAGGAAGCTATGGAGGATAAACTTTACAAAAGTCAATTGTATGCTCAAACACAGCTCAACTTCAGTGACACATCTCTTCAGACATATGTAAATGCACAGAAAACAGCATATCACTTAAACATCAACAATAAGACATTTACTAAATGTAACTTGTTATTTAAGCAAAACTTACAACAGACAAACTCAAAACTTAAATATTTTAACATTACCAAAAATGGTCCGTTGTCTTTGCTTAAAAATGTTCAGAAAGAGGAGAAAATTTACCAATGCATAATTTGTGGCAAAATTTTCACTGACAGTAGTAATTTGACCAAGCACAAACGTATTCATACTGGTGAAAAGCCATACCACTGTGATGTTTGTAGTAGAACATTCTCTCAGAAAGGTCATTTGTCTGCACACAAATATACTCATTCAGGTGAGAAACCATATCACTGTGATATTTGTGGTAAAACATTTTCACAAAATAGTGTGTTAACTGTTCATAAGCGTGTCCACACAGGAGAGAAACCATATCAATGTGGAATTTGTGCTAAAACATTTTCCCGAGGTTATGATTTGAATAGACACAAATACATTCACACAAATGAAAAGCCCTATTACTGTGATGTCTGTGGGAAAACATTCTCCGAAAGAGGTAGTATGACTAAGCACAAACACATTCACACTGGTGAGAAACCATACCATTGTGATATCTGTGGGAAAACGTTTTCTGAATCTAATAAGTTGACTCGTCACAAACAAGTTCACACAGGAGAGAAGCCATTTTACTGTGATATTTGTGGAAAAACATTCTCAGGTAATAGCACATTAAATAGACATAAACGCTTGCACACGGGTGACAACCCATACCACTGTGATATCTGTGGGAAAAGATTTGCTGTGAGTAATAGTTTAACTATACACATACGTATGCACACTGGGGAGAAACCATATCATTGTGATATCTGTGGTAAAACATTCTCTCAAAATGGTCATTTAACTCAACATGTACGTATTCACACTGGTGAGAATCCATTTCACTGTGATAGTTGTGGTAAATCCTTCTCTCAAAAAGGTCATTTAACTCTTCATATACGTGGTCACACAGGTGAAAGACCATACAGCTGTGATATTTGTGGTAAATCATATGCTGATAACCAGAATTTATCTCGCCACAGACGTATTCACAATGGTGAGTGACTCCTCATGGTTTCAGTTGAAGAGCAGCTGTTAAAAATGGTAGTTTGACTAACCACTAATGACGTTAAATGCAAGATAAACCATTAAACATAGAATTACTTGGAAGAAATTGTGCAAATTATTATTACTTCAT
The DNA here is from genome assembly GCF_001194135.2 of Octopus bimaculoides. Classification (NCBI taxonomy): domain Eukaryota; kingdom Metazoa; phylum Mollusca; class Cephalopoda; order Octopoda; family Octopodidae; genus Octopus; species Octopus bimaculoides. The sequence goes on along the minus strand of NC_068987.1, from coordinate 24,128,872 downwards.
GAGAAGGAAATTTTGTGAGACAATACAATGAAATATTGGAATTTTTATGTGACAGTCAATGTAATATTTTTATTACAGAAATGAATGAAAGTTGGATCCATTTAATTTTATGTTACTTTAATTAAAATTTTGTCATGAGTTCTGAGTTAAGGAATTATTATTATACACTGATACTAGAATATTACCCATCGCCACTGTGAATGGCATATAATAATTATAATTCAATTTTTATCAAATTTCTTAATACTTGTACAAAATGATAAAATGAGTATTAATTTTCAAAAGAAAAATATTTCCTTGAAATACAATGAAATGAAGCAAATTTCCCATTTGGATAACTCCTCCCATAAGTACTCTGTATTTATTCCCTTTCTTACTCCTGCCAATAAACCTAGTATTTACAGTCACCCTATGTCACTGATGTTAAATCTCTTGTATCTCATTTACTCTCTTTTACCTTATTCTATATGACATAAAATAACTAGCGGAATCAAATAACCATCCAACATTTATGTAGGTTATTATTAAATAGGGATATTCAGATGAGTACTTTCATTGTGGTTGTTGTCATAAGGTTTCAACCATTTTAACCTCCAACTATTAGGTTCCTGCTATATTCAGTAACATAGTCAGAGTTTCAACTGAACCCCCTGATAACCTACTAACTTAAGCTATTATATAACTCAACTAGCAAAACTACTACAGTTAGCACTTTATGATTATATTCATTACTTTGTTACCCCATTGGACAGTTGGTGGAAATTAAGAAGTATAAACTTTCTTTTCCTCTTTATTCATAGTTTAGCTGAATTCAGCTAAACTCCAGCTAATCTCTGGTTTATGCAGACTGATCTTGCAGTATCAGATGGAAGAGAATGTCTTTGAACAACAGCATAAGAATAATCTATTGTATGTAACTGAATATGACAGACACTCGAAGAAGGCTGGAGGATACATCATCCAAAACATTGTGACAATAACAACCAAGATGAGGATGCTAATGTGAATACATCAGAGTATAATAATTGATTATATGGAAAATTATAAATAACTGTTTTAGTATTTAATACAGGTTGTTCATAAATTACCATTACAATTTGAAAGATTCAGTTAGAAATGAAAAATAAGTATATAATAAGCCTCTTTAAAGACAAAGAAAAGTAATTTAAATATTAAAACTTCAATGATATTTATTTAATATGCAAAGAAGTTGATTGATGGAGCTCAACTTTAATGTAATAGTTGTAAAGATAACTTTTGGACACCCTGTATGCCTAACTTTTTTTAAAACAATCTATTTCATCATACCACACCAGCCAGATATTCTCCATAGTTGAGAAATTCTTCAATAAACTATTCACAGTTTAATTTTTTTTAAATCTCACCTATTTGCAATATTTTTATATAGTGTTATCGTCTTTCTTTCTCAAGCATAAGCTTGAAATTTCTTTTAACTTTTTTTCTAGAATATTCAGAAACATAGTAATGAAATTGAATACAGATTTACATGTGTCAAGGTGGTGTTAGGAAGGGCATCCAACCATAGAAACCATGCCAAATCAGGCTGGAGTCTGGTGCAGCCTTCCAGCCTGCCAGCCCTGGTCAAACTGTCCAACCCA
>NC_068987.1:24114514-24127243 GCF_001194135.2 Octopus bimaculoides | reverse complement strand
TGCCAGCCCTGGTCAAACTGTCCAACCCATGCCAGCATGGACAACGGACATTAAATGATGATGATGATGAAGTGTAGTTATAATTTATTATTAAACTTTATATAGATGTGTGATATTCTCTACTGATATATTCTGGGTTAACTTTGATATCCAAGCTGGTTACACAGATATAAAAATATGTCACTTTTGTATCTGCTTTACAAGATTTCTTATTTCTTTATTGCCCACAAGGGGCTAAACATAGAGGGGAAAAACAAGGACAGACAAAGGGATTAAATCGACCCCAGCGCGTAACTGGTACTTAATTTATCGACCCCGAAAGGATGAAAGGCAAAGTCGACCTCGGCGGAATTTGAACTCAGAACGTAACAGCAGACGAAATACCGATAAGCATTTCGCCTGGCATGTTAACGTTTCTGCCAGCTCGCTACCTCTGCTTCACAATATTTCTGATATGAGATTGTGTTGATGTATTTTGGGAGCACCGTTCTGCCAATAATAACCTACTCACTGGTTTTAATTTACTTTTGTGTTAAGTAATTAGTTAACTGATTTTGAGAAACTATTAAAGAGAGGGGACTTATCAGTGTTTATGTCACAGCCTGTGGCAGAAGACTCTGGGAAACTAATCAATTGATGAATTAACTATGAATTGTTGACTGTAGAGTCAGAAAATTTGGAAGAGAGGGATGACAAATTTGATGAGTGACACTTGAGAAAAGTGACTGAGAGATAGTTAGTCCTATTGGAATTAATTATGCCCTAGAAGGAGAGGATGCAGGAGGCACATGAGTGGAAGAGAGCCAATTACCAGAAGTTGGTGGATGACTGTTGTAAGAGTGGGTGGAGAACAAAGTTTTTGCCAATGGAGCTTAGCAGCTGAGGGTTTACAGTTCATACTTTAAGTCAGGTCTATGGAAATCTGGGTATTACAGGAACAAGCAAAAGAATCAAGAACAATATAGTTGTTCAGAAAGTGTCTAGATGGTTCTAGTTGAAAAGAGATGGTTAATGGCATCAGTAGAATGCTGTTTACCTTAGGCTTGATCGATCAAGGTTGGATTGCCTGAATGAGGTTGTATGTTTTAAGATCCAGAACACTCAGTGACACTGATGGTGTGTTCAAGCAAAGCATATGTCAATATATCAAACATTGAAGAACTAAATTATAATACAGGGTGAAAATGGGTAACAAAAGAAATGAGGTACATTCATCGGAAAAGAATGTAGTTCTAATGCCTTCATCAGAATAGTAGTGAGATGTCAGCCCAGAAAGTTGGATAAAAAGCTGAGCTTTGTAATTATAACCCATTATGGTCACTATGACTACCTCATTATTATATTAGTAGAACTCACAAAAAAGGATATGTAGTTTAAAATGAGGTCTAATTTTTGTGAGTTGAAGAAATAGTTGCAATGCTAAGTTTAGGGAAATGACAGCTGTAAGGAATAAATTTTACAGCCAAGTAACTCTTGTACAAAGAATGATTGTATTGTGAAATTTCAGGATTTTTTTTTACATTGGATATATTTGATTTTATGAAGGTAAGGTAGAATTTGAGGAAGACTTGGTTGCAATTTCTTGTAGATTATGTGACCATGTAAAAGTTTCCTCATTGGCACCAAGTATGGATTCAGGACATCAGTATACCGCAAGCCAACCTTCAGTGAACGATACCTCAACTTCAATTCCCACCATCCATACAGTATAAAGAGAGGGATTGCTCAGTGCCTAAAACATTGAGCAAAGAATATAAGTAGTGATCGTGATAACTTGAAATAATCAAGCTCAGTAACAATCTATTAAGCAACAACTACCCTAAAAACATACTATCCACTCCAATTATGAAGAAAAGAGAGGATGAAACCAATAAACTGTCCACAGTCTGTTTACCCTATGTGAAAGGCCTTTCCGAAAAGATATAAAAGATATGCAGCCCATATGACATCAGAGCAGTATTCAAGAGTAATATAACACTTTGCAAATATCTCCTTCGTGTAAAACTACCAATAAAAGAGAATATGACCAAAAACTGTGTGTACTCCATCCCATGCAGCTGTGGTAGGTTATACAAAGGTGAAACATGTTGCCCCCTCAAAATAAGTGTAGAGGAGCATCGCAAAGCTGTGACACAAGGAGATATTGATAAATCGGGTATAGCTGATCATGTATGGAAAAATGAAGTTAAAATAATAGACAGAACACCACTGGAAAATATGAAAACTAAAAGAAGCAGCACATATGCTAGGACACAACGACCTCCTAAGCAGACCAAGTGCAGATATGAATAGTATAAGGGAACTGGTATTAAGGAAGAATAGGAGAATATTAGATTTATAAGCCCTAAAATTCCCTCCATAATTGCCCACAGGCATATGGCATAGTGGTCAAGAGCACGGGTTACAAACCCCAAGATTTCGATTCAGGGTAGTGGCCTGAATAATAATAATAACAACAACATCGAAAAATACCTGAGGAATGAGAACCCAGGTTCAAAATTTCCCCAAGACACCTGATGAAGGCTGGAGGGTATATCAGCCAAAATGTTGTGTCCTCATCCTGTTTGTGCTAACAACAAACAGGATGAGGACAATCTGTCAAATGGAAATAATGTTAGTATCATAGTGTTGACTTAATTATGTATTAACCTGAACTTCACTACAGGTCTGTATATTCTGGAATATCTTTTTTGAGGTAGAGCAAGAGAAAAATTTATTACTGTTTTAAGACTAATTGTTTGAATAGTACTGTCAGCAGTTCTAGTGGATTTATAGAGAAACAATAAACCTCAATTTGATCAATACCAAATGCCTACAGCATAATAAATAAGTTAAAGTGACATATGGAAAAATTTCTCAATGAATAGAAATGTCTTTTTAGTTGAAGAAAGAAAACAAACCTGGAGATAATTGTTAACAAGAAATCAAAACTCACCTTCACAAAATTTACATATTTAATGGAAAATCTTATAAGGTGACTGGTATGACCTTGTATCAAAATTATTGGACAGTAGTCAAAGTTGAACCTGATTTATCATTCGACAACAAGGATTTTTACATATAGAAATAGATTTAGGGAGAGTAGAAGTTTACCTAAAGCAAGCTATGGGAAATAACTCAAGAAGACCAATGCCATGAATTTAGAAATAATTTAAGTTGTGGAGTACTGAATAATATAAGTAAAAAAAATCCTCAGTTAACTGAAATTTCCTAATGAATAACTTCTGATTTTTCATTATTTTCTCCCTGCATGTTTGAAATTGCAAGGATTGCATCATTATTTTGCACTGTTGCAAGGCATAAATGTTAGCACGCCTGGTGAAATACTTAGCAGTATTTAGTTTGTCTTTATGTTCTGAGTTCAAATTCTGCTGAGGTCGACTTTGCCTTTCATCCTTTTGGGATCGATAAATTAAGTACCAGTTGTATACTGGAGTCAATCTAATTGACTGGCCCCCTTCCCCGAAATTTTGGGCCTTGTGCCTAGAGTAGAAAAGATTATTTTGTACTGTTGCATCATGAGCAAAAATTGATCAGCACAGTTGTTGTTGTTGTTGTTGAAGTTGAGAGAGTCTGACACATAGTCAGTTGGTAGGTCCTCTTATCAAGAAATTTTTCCTCAAACTTGACTTGATTGTAATTGTGGCTGCTAACAAAATATCTGGATAATTTTTGGTGTTTAACAATCAATATTCTTCTCTCTTGGATTCCAATTCAATTTTTTTCTCACACAAATGTCTAGTTTGATAATTTTAAAGTTTTAAAACATGATGTATAGACATGAGGTAAAATGAGCAATGTCTAATTCCAATGATTTCTTCTCCTGAACTGCATGGTGAGTAGATATATCACAAAGAGGACACTCGAGCAGATCGTGATGAAGCTATAGATATTTTATGTTGAAGTTTTTTATATATTTAGTTGAGATTTGTTAATTTCATATCATGTGCCATTTTCCCTGATCCTCTTTCATTTAACCTAGATATTAAATTTAAAAAAAATATTTCTGATCTTTTTGATGACTAGAGATAGATATTGATGTGTATGAATCAGTTTTCTGGAAAACTGAAGTGTCAAATTTACTTTATCTTGGCTTACTCATTTTGCCCCAACCAAAATTGTCTTTTATATGCTCAAAGAGAATGGCGATAATTTTTGAAATTGAGATCAGATTACGTTATAATGCTTTTAATGAAATCAGGGAAGGTCATTTGCTTAACTGATGTAGTTTTGTAAGGTAGTGAACATTTGTAAAAAAATATATTTTGTCTCAAATCAAAAATGCAGTAAAAACACCTTATTTTGCCACTTCCCCCTCCTCCCACTGTAAGGTTAACTTCGCTTTCAGCCCTTTGAGCTAGGTTGTAATTAATCCAAACCCTGAAATAATTTACGTCAAAAAAACTTAGATGCTGCTTTTTTAGAATCATAAGGTATTTTATACATACCATTCCTTTCATGTATATAACATAGTAGAGAATGAATAAACAACCCATTTTGTGAAAGTATGGCTGAAGAATTTATACTGATGTATCTGTATCGGTTAGTTTGGGCTGTATTATCACTGCTGTTCACTAATTGAGTATGTTGGTATATTTGTGTACTAATAATGTCCGTTAATTGCCCTCAAATCCGTTCATGTCTCAATATTATTACACCAAGTAATGAAAGAAGACAAGAAAGAAAACGGTAAGTTGATCTGTTATCAGTAGCTAATTATTGAATATAATGTTTTAGATATTTTTGTGAAAACATCTGTTTTAGCAGCCTACAATATTAATGGTCAGGTGTTATTTACATCCAGGTTTAATTTTTTATCTAAAATAAAAAAAAGTAGTCGTTGGTGATGTTCTGTTTGAGAAACTATTTAGCAACACTATACATGGTGACATTGAAGTTTATTTATTAATTACGACGTATTATCACAATGTTCTGCATCGTTTTTCTCTTGTTAGCTAAATCTCGTTAGAACTAAATCAATTGCAGTCGATATTTTGGATATCCAGAGTTGAGTTTCTCTTTTGATTAAGCCTCTATGTGTATATAAAATATGTTTTTCTTGTGTTCAGTGTGTTAAATCATATTCACTTTAAAGAAATAGGAACACATCAATACCCAGTTTATACGGTCAAACTAAAGCGTGTGTTGATGGGTGTTGATGTTGTACATCATATATAATCAATAATGATAAACATGTTTTTAAAAACCGAATTTAAACAATTCTATTTGCTATCATTTTATTGTGGCTTTCAGTCTTGGTTATCTTTGATTAGACATGCTAAGTAAGCACATTAAAAAAATTATGTGTTATATGGTATTATTTCATTTTCATGAATGGAAAATGAAAGTGGAAATAATGACACTGTTAAGCAATGATCGGGTGGACTTGTCGGATAAACCTTCCTTTCCATTCTCTCCCTCCACCCAATGAAGATATTTCTTCAGATTCATGTTTTTAACAACGGAGATAACGATTTAGACCTTTTCTGTTGCTGTCACACTTTTCTTTTTTTTTATTATAGTGTTTTAGTTGTTTTCAAATTTGGTGTACAGAAAAGACCCTACGATTTTACCAGAAATAGTTTTTCAAATTTTGAATTCTTTTCTTGAATTTTTCTGCTCTTAACATTTTTCGATTTTTTTTTTTTCTTAGCGTCAACTCTTAAAATTACGGAGATTACAATTGATTACAATATTGCAGTACTGATAAAAAATTAAAAAATGATATTCAAAATTTTTAATGCCAATTATACACAATAACTTTCTGCCTTCGTTCAGTGATCATAAAACGAAAGAAGGCTGGTTACATTTAATTTTTAGCCCCATTCACGAGTATTTTAAATCGTTGTGCATGGTTATAGTGTCATACACAACAATCTATATCATGTATGCGCACCTTTCCTTCATTGGACACTAAACTCTGCTTGTGAAGACCTGTTGAGGCAAGTGAAATCGAAATCAAATTCGATGACTGGTATCCGTGCTAGTGGAGCGCTAAGAGCACCATCCGAGTGTGATCGTTACCAGAGCAGTTGACTGGCTTCCATGCCGGTGGCACGTAAAAAGCACCATTCGAGCGTGATCGTTACCATTTGAGCATGGCTGTTGCCAGTACTGCCTGACTGGCCCTCGTGCCGGTGGCACGTAAAAGCACCCACTACACTCTTGGAGTGGTTAGTGTTAGGAAGGGCATCCAGCTGTAGAAACTCTGCCAACTTAGCAGTTTGACAAAAAAAAAAAAGACTAATAGAATAAGTACTAGGCTTACAAAGAATAAGTCCTGGGTCAATTTCTTTGACTAAAAAAAAACCTTTTAAGGCAGTACTCCAGCATGGCTGTAGTCAAATGACTGAAACATGGAAAAGAATAAAAGAATATATATATGTATATCACTGTATTGACCAGATTATTGGATATTATACACTGCTAATCACAGTACACTTCCTTGTATTGCTGTAGCTTTCGAACAATGTCACCCTGCTGAATGATGTGGCCTGCTACCAATAGATCATCCATTTACAGCCGAGTGAACTGAAGCAATGTGAAATGAAGTTTTTTGCTCAAGAACACAATGCACTACTGATTTGGAAATCAAAACCATGAACTTGCAATCATGGGTGCAATATATATATACACTCTCTCTTTCCTTTCCTGAGCGTCCAATAATACTATCCATATCACGTCCTCACCTTGTTGTTTTTTTGTTTTTTTGTTATTGTGTTTTTGAACTATATATATATATATATATATATATATTTAATCTTTTACTTGTTTCAGTCATTTGACTTGTCATGCTGGAGCACTGCTTTAACGGGTTTTGATCTCTGTTACCGAACCTCTAAGTTATGGGAACGTAAACACACCAACATCGATTGTCAAGTCATGGTGGTGGGGACAAACACGCACACACACACACACATGTATATATACGACGGACTTCTTTCAGTTTCTGTCTACCAAATTCACTCACAATGCTTTGGTTGGTCCAAGGCTACAGTAAAAGACACTTGCCCACAGTGAGACTGAACCTGGAACCATGTGGTTGGGAAGCAAGCTTCTTATCACACAGCCATGCCTGTGCCTTATGTGTATGTGTGTGTGTGTGTGTGTGTGTAATTTGTGCCTCCTTGTCTTGATATTGCATTATGTCACCATGAGGCATGCTGTGCCATTTGCTTCCACTTTTCCATGAAAAACATATCTGGTCATAGAAAATCTGCTTCAACAAATTCTGTAAGTGTGGGAAACTGGATCTTAAAATGATGATGATTAAATACACAAAGGGCTTCTTTCAGTTTCATTTACCAAATCTACTCATAAAACTTTGGTTGACCCAAGGTGATAGTAAAAGATACTTGCCCAAGGTGGCATGCAGTGGGATTGTACCCGAAACCTCTTTGTTGGGAAGAAAACATCTCAACCACATATGTACATATTCTCATGCATAATTGTTAACAATAAATTTTTTTTCATATATGTTTAATAGATGTCTGAAAAAAAAAACGTTTTTTCAGTTAATATCTGTTCATATCTAATTTCCACTAAAATCATTTTGATCTGTTTTCTCTATCTGTACACCCCATTATTATCTTCCTTCTAAAGTCCTCATGTACACATTATATCATCCATTTCCACTACATATCCGTACTATTGTGTCTTGCTTCTGTAAGTATTTTCTGATCTTTGTTATTTTAATATTCAATGTCTCTAGTCAAGTCCCTCCTTTTTAATAACCTCCATTCAATTTTGCTTTGTCCTTTCTACTTTATATTCTCTATTTCAGGGTTTGTGGTGACATTGAAATGGAAATTGCCAGTTCAAGAAATTTGTCAGTTTTTAAAACAAAACTAATGTTATCAAGTACACAAGTAACTATTGTTCATAACCATAAGTTGCAGCAAAATTAAAATCAAGTTTATAAACATATAATTCAGATTGGAGCCTGGTGTAGCCATCTGGTTTCACCAGTCCTCAGTCAAATCATCCAACCCATGCTAGCATGGAAAGCGGACATTAAACGACGATGATGAATTCAGTCACTTAAAATGTGAACAAAGCTTGATCCTAGTGACATGTGTACATTCGCAGAAACATCATATCACTTCAACATCTGTTATAAGACATTCATTCAGTCTAATCCCTTATTTAATTTGAGCAAAAAGTATTTCATATAAATTCAAGGATAACTATTTTAAAATCTATAAGTAAAGAAATTACTAAAAACAATTCTTTGTCTTTGCATAAAAATGTTCAGTGAGATATAAAAAAAAAAAAATTACCAATGCACAATCATGTGGTAAAACTTATCCTACATCAGCAATTTGACCAAGTATAAATGTATTCATACTGGTGAAAGGCCATACCACTGTGATATTTGTGGTAGAGAATTTTCTCAGTAAGGTCATTTGACTATGCACAAATATATTCACTTAGGTGAGAAACCATATCACTGTGATATCTGTGGAAAAACATTTTGGCATAATAGCGAATCAACTATTCTGAAACATATTCACACAAACATATCAATGTAGTATTTGTATGAAAACATTTTTCTGAAGTTCTAATTTGAATTAGACTCAACTACATTCATCAAAGAAAAAGGCCATACCTTTGTATTATCTCTAAGAGAGCATTTTTAGAAAGAGGGAATATGACTAATTATAAAGATACTCACATGGGTGAGAAACCATACCGTTGTGATATCGAAGAGAAAATTTTCTCTTTGTTAGCTAATCACAAACAAGTCAGAGATAAAGCATTCCACTGTGATATTTGTGGGAAAGGATTCTCTGACAACAGTGCATTAACTAGACATGTACGTGTGCACACTGGTGACAACCCATACCACTGTGATATCTGTGGGAAAACATTCTCTGGTAGCAGCACATTGAGTAGGCACATTCGCATGCACACTGGTGACAACCGATACCACTGTGATGTCTGTGGGAAAAGATTCTCTGACAATAGTGCATTAACTAGACATATACGAATGCACACTGGTGAGAAACCATACCACTGTGATATCTGTGGAAAATCATTTTCTGACAGTAATAGTTTAACTAAGCACATTCGTATGCACACTGGTGAGAAACCATACCCATGTGATATATGTGGAAAGAGATTCTTTGATGGAAGTGGATTAACGAAACACATACGTATGCATACTGGTGAGAAACCATACCACTGTGATATCTGTGGGAAAACATTCTCTCAGAATGGTCACTTAACTGAACATGTACGTATTCACACAGGTGAGAATCCATTTCACTGTGATATCTGTGGTAAATCCTTCTCTCGGAGTAGTCACTTAACTCTTCATGTACGTATTCATACTGGTGAGAGACCATACAATTGTACAGTCTGTGGGAAAAATTTCTCTGCATATAGTAGTTTAACTAGTCACAAGCAAGTTCACACAGGACATAAACCATTTTACTGTGATATCTGTGGAAAAACATTCTCTAACAGTAGTGGTTTAACTAACCATATACGCATACACACTGGTGACAACCCATACCACTGTGATATTTGTGGTAAAACATTCTCTGACAATAGTACATTAACTAGACACATACGCACACACACTGGTGAGAAACCATACCATTGTGATATTTGTGGTAAAACATTCTCTCAAAATGGTCATCTAACTCAACATGTACGTGTCCATACAGGTGAAAAACCATATCATTGTGATATCTGTGGTAAGACATTTTCTCAAAGAGGTCATTTAACAATTCATGTACGTGGCCATACAGGTGAGAGACCATATAGCTGTGATATTTGTGGTAAAACATATTCTGATAATCAAAGCTTAACTCGTCACAGGCCTGTCCACACAGGTGAGAAACCCTATCATTGTGACATCTGTGGTAAAACTTTCTCTGAGAATAGAATTTTAACTAATCATAAGAAAAAGTCACACGGAAGTCAAACCTTAGAACAATAGGATAACTTGGAAGACATTGTGTAAATTATTACTTCATGAAACTGGAAGGAATTCCTCTAGGACAGAATTTGGTGAAATATGATTGGATATTACAAGAAAATGGACAAAATTTTATTTTCTTTACCTCAATATTCTCTCTCTGAAAAACCTTTGCTGGAGATTATTTAAATTTTTTACTGTAATGAAAATGAGTTAAAGATTTACACTTTTGAATGTGACAATTTCTCTGGTAGAAAGTTAGCGTAAATAACAAATGAAGTATTGCAATGTTTTGTAATCAAACTTTATTTAAATGTGTGATCTTCTCAACAGATTAACTTTTATAACTAGTCTGGTTGTGGAAATATCAGTATTGTGATACTGTGAACAGTCAACAATTGTGTTTTGCATCTGAAGTACTTGTTTGTCTTTGAATTGATGTTTCAATACAAGCAGATTCGTCCATTCAACTTTCATTTCTAGTAGTTTTGTTTGTAAAAATAAAATGGTATGTGTGTGCAGGCAGCTTTTGAGAGTCATCATGTTGTACTCTCATATTCCTTAGACTTTCAAATGTTTGAAGTGTATGAAAATTTGCCTGTAATATAGATAAGCTTATTTCATTGTTTCTGCAATAGTGAGTTTGTGTCTTTGGGAGGTGATTGATCTGATCTTTTCAAGGCTGGAAAACACTTCAGCATCCAATAACTATTAACCCTCAACAAAGGTCAGGTACAACCTACAATGAAGTATTGCTGCAACACAAATATATCCAAGAGTACATCTAAAGAAATGCGTCTCAACTGATTGGCGTATAGTCATTCACTAAGATGTTCTAAACTCCAGTCTATAGATGAGCTTTGTCCCTTTTCTATGCATGTCTGCAGGTCCCATTCCTTCTTCTCTTCTTCTTTGGCAGTCCATCTTGACAAATGATGACGTTGTCTTTGATCCTTAGGGGTTGTCTTGATGGCGTTGGCAGGCCCTCTCATGGCCGAAAAGGCCGATTCTAGAGGCACATGTCCGATTACACTGAGAACAGCGAAGAGGGCTCCAACGAAGATGAGCTCATCTAGGATTTTGCTGACATTCCTTGAGCTGTTTCTGATTTTCCTTGTGAAGTCTAGTCCGCTCATCCTCAAAATGCTGCGTACCAGTTTTGACCATACCCCTCCAGGTAGTACGGTCTGTGGCCAGTGTTTCAATTTTACCAGGGAGGATGTTGCAGAGCTTCAGGGATTTCTTGAGATAATCTTTACATCGCTTCTTTGGACCTCCATGCGGTCAGTTACCCTCTGCTAACTTCTCGAAAAGGACAATCTTGGGTATACGGTTTTCTGGAATCCTGATAACATGCCCCACCCAGTGCAGTTGATGTTCGAGGATCATGCTGGTCAATTTTGCTCATCTCAGGATCTCCATATGTGGGATCTTGTCCTTCCAGGTCAGATGAAGAATTCGCTGGAGACAGCGGATGTGAAAGAATTTGAGGAGTTTGACATGATGAATATAGTGTCCAGGTTTCTGAGGCATACAGAAGCATGGAAACCACAACAAATAAACCACAATAAACCTCGATTTTCGTGGAGAGATTCAGATCAGGATTAAGGAAGACCCTATCCTTGAGACATCCAAAAGCGGAGAAGGCAAGGTGGATGCGATTCTGAATTTTGTGGTCAATGATCCCATTGCTTGAGATGATGCTACCCAAATAGGTGAATTTCTCGGTGTTCTTTAGCTGGTTGTCTTGGATCGAAAGAGTCATGGGGTAAACCATTTTTGGAGCATTGAAGGATCTCTGTTTTCTTGGTGTTGACCTGGAGTCCAGCCCGATGATAGGTGTTGCACACAACATTTAGGTTCTGCTGAAGGCTGGCTGGTTCATTGGTGATCTTGAAAAAGGCCACGATTCTCAGGATCATACAGTTTCGTGGTGTTTAGTCGTTTTGATGCTGTCGACTAGGGGGTTGAATGTTGATTCTAAGCTTGGAGCGGATAAGATTGTGGTTCGACCAGCAATCTGCTCCATGCACTGCGCGAGTATGGAGGACATCACCCATGTCTTGACAACGGATAATGATGTAGTCTAGATGCCACTTTTTGGAATGCGGGTGCATCCATGATGTTTTGTAAATGTCCCGCTTTTTAAAGAGGGTGTTAGTGATGCACAGGTCATACTCAGAGCAGAAAGTGAGTAGTCTCTGTCCATTAGCGTTCATTTTCCCTGTGCCGTGAAGACGGCATTGTCACACCCAACACGGGAGTGGAAGTCACCCATGAGTACGATCTTGTCTGATCGGGAGATGTTCTGAAACGCAGTATGCAGAGAATCATAGAAGGCGTCTTTTACCTCTTCATCAGAGTCAAGAGTTGGTCCATAAACGCTGAGAATTGTTAGAAAGCGTTTGTTTGAAAGTAGGATTTTGATTGTCATTAGGCACTCGCTGATACAGGAGGATACTCCAGGAATTTTCTGCAATAGGCTGTTCTTTATTGCGAAACCAACCCCATGCAAATGGGGCATCCCAGAGGGATGTCCTTTCCAGAAGAAGGTGTATCCACCAGCTTCTTCAGTGAGGGAACCCTCATCAGGGAAACGAGTCTCACTGAGTGCAGCAATGTCGACATTGTAGCGCTTGAGTTCAGTGGCTACAATAGCAGTGCGTCGTGGGGGTCATCGAGTGTCCGGCTCATCATGTGAAACATCATCAAGGAGGGTGTGAACATTCCAACATGCAAAGATAAGTTTGTCGTAGTTCGCCTTTATAGCCAGCTTGCATGGCATCACCTTCAACCACCTTCAC
>NC_068987.1:24112580-24114304 GCF_001194135.2 Octopus bimaculoides | reverse complement strand
AAAAAAAGGTGCCATGTGTGAATAAGAATTATATATAAATAATATTGTATAAAGAAAAGCAAAAGATATGCAATTAAAAGACATAAAATAATATATATATATATATATATAAAGAGAGAGAGAGTAAAAATATACATATACACACATAAAAAAAAAAGGTGTATACATATTTACAGACATTTTGTTGGATGGCCGTTGACTATTCAGGAGTTCATCCTCCCTTTGAGAGGTTTTATTTTTCATCCTGCAGGGTGTCCAACAACACCCTGCTCACCAAGCAAGCCTGGTGGGGTTGCCAGTTTAGTCACCGATGACCCGACCATGCGATAGGTTGTACTGGATTACATGTTACCAGTAGCTCTCAAGAGCGTCCTGATATTCCACCCAGTATGTGTAGATCTTTTTTTTCCTGCTCATATTTTTGCAACTGTTTAATGTTGACATGTTAACAATGTCAATTTCACCAGTCTCTATGAGCCTGCAGAAGCTGTATACATAGCGTTTACCTCCAGACCAAACTAATAATGTAAAAGCCGGATTTTAATTGAAATACACACTCTTTCAGGTTATTGCATTCAAAATGTAAAATAATTGGAAAAAAAAATTATTTTTGATTGAGAAGAAAGCCATAACTTGGAAAAGGGGAATATGGCTGTTGAAAAATGTCTCTCAATAGAATTAGAAACTTGTATTTAGATTGAAAATTATAGAATAACTGACTACTAAACAGTGATAACAGATCTAATGCTGCAAGCTAATTATTTATTCTATAATTAGAGTAGGGTCCCCAGATTAACAATTTAAAACATTATGATGAAATAGTGAAGTAAATAAGGGTTATTAAAGAAGTGACAGTTTTGGTTGGATTAGAATGAAAGTAACGGAGGAATATATAGAGACAAGGCTGGATGATAGACGTCAGATGTAGCTTGCTGGTAGAAGGAATGACAGTTTGTAAGTATTTTACATCAAATGAATGATGAGTGAAGTGCTTAAAATTGTAAAAGAATGTATTAATGTGAACTACAATGTCATTGGAGGAAAAGTGTATTTAGAATGGTGCTGCTGAACATAGAGTGTGAATGAATTAGGTTAATTATAGCTATCGTAGAATCAGTTGAGGGTCCAGTTGTGGTGGTCAATGTAGAGGTGATCAGTAAACAACTAGAGAGTTTGCAATAGGGTGGACTCTGCTAAAAGGTGTCAGGTGGTGTTGGACTAAGTCTATCATCTAAGGAGGCTATGGTGGGATTTGAACTCAGAAAGCAAAGAGCCAAAACAAATACTGTAAAGCATCTGGTTCAATGTTCTTATAGTTTTGCTAATCTACCACTCTAGATTGGCATCTCCTTTCCATCCTGAAAGGATTAAAGATGAAGTGACCATGGCAAGATTTGAATACAGATGTGTGTGGGTGTGTGCCAAGAGAGTTTGTTGGAGATTTGGCTGTTATTTCGGTACTCCTATTTTATGAAGCATATACTCATTTACTTGTTTCAGTCATTTGACTGCGGCCATGCTGGAGCACCACCTTTAGTCGAGCAAATCGACCCCAGGACTTATTCTTTGTTAGCCTAGTACTTATTCTATCGGTCTCTTTTGCCGAACCACTAAGTTACGGGGACGTAAACACACCAGCATCGGTTGTCAAGCAAAGATGGGGGGACAAACACAGACACACAAACGTATACACACACACATATATATATATATATATATATATA
>NC_068987.1:24100000-24111566 GCF_001194135.2 Octopus bimaculoides | reverse complement strand
ATTCTGATAAACGTCAAAAATGAAGGAATGGGTGGAGGTGGGGGATTGAAATTTTGAAATGCCAATTTTTGCCAATTTTTTTTCCAAATTCGCAATCTCCGTACCCGAAAACAGGGGTTTCTGTGAATAAAAAAAAATAAAAGGGGAGGGGTACAAAAAGAAGTCTTTCCTCAACATAATTTACGGAATACTTCTTGGGCGTCCAACAACCAAATCACTGAGGCTACATTAATTCTCCAGGCCACACCTGCCTGTATCTCTCATTTTGTGACATTATGCGACAAAACAGAACTCCTGTCTCTCATTTGCATTGGGAATAGCAATTAAGGTAAATTTTCAGATTAACACCCGCACGATTTTCACTAGGGTGTTAGGGTGGGAATTCCGTCCCTAACCCTTAACACCCTAGTGAAAATCGTGCGGGTGTTTATCTGAAAATTAACTGCAATTAATTCTCTAATTAAACACACACTAATCAAGGCTGAGATTAATTATCAAGTTACTATCATCTCATGCTAAGTGGAGACCAACATGTCAAAGAATAGATCCAATATTTCCTCTGCGTGTCGTAAAAGACGGACTTAAAGAAGTTGAGGATTTGCACTCCGACTTCGTAAAACCATCACTAGCAACGCCTACTTAACAGATCCATAAGTTGGAGGGTTGTCGCCTGGAATTGGGAATCATAAACTGCGACGCGCTATTGCAGCGCATTCCTCCATACTATTACTGTTTATTTTCCTCTAAAAACGTAACCTTTCTCTTCACAACCAACCCCTAATTTCCAGCATGCGCACGTCCACATCTTCACACACATTACATCTAGCCCTCTCTTTTTGCTCTATTCACACCAACCACACTTCAGGACACCACACTCAACATGCACACACATTTCTTTAATCTTTATAGTCAGTCAGTTACTTATCTTCCTCAGCTTTTCGCTCTTTTGGATGCAAAACAGTGTTCTCCACACTTCCGCTCTGCAATTTGTCATTCTGCTTCAATTTCATAAGATCACTTAATGCTATTCTCCTTTTCTGTTCTCTCTCTTCTATTTTTGATGAATTATTTTTTGCTTCTTCCTCGCAATGTAATGAAATTCTCTCAACTCCACTTCGTTGTTTTCTTTCTTTTCCTGACTATGCTTGTATATTCTGATGCATTCTACCTGGATTACAACTGGGTTTATCTTATTAAAGTATATAACTAAGTTTTATGTTATCAACCAAGTTTATTTATTGAACCTATATATATATCAGTGTAAATACTCAGAGATCTGTTCACCTTTTTTATATTATGACATCAAATTGTGGGAAAATACAGAATGAATGATATCAGTAAGTTGATCTATTGTCAGTAGCTAATTATTGAATATGATGTTTTAGTATTTCTAGGGCAAACATCTGTTGTAACAACCCACAATATGATGTATTGATAGTAAGTGTTATTTTACATTTATGTTTAATCGCTGTTTGAAAGTTAAAATATCAGCAATGTTTAGTTTTTGAAACTATTTACTAAAACTAAATATACGATAGCTCTTTGTTTATTAATTGTCACAGTGTTCTCTATTGAGAATCTTATTTTAATAAAATCAGTTTGTAGAGAGCCTTGATATATTTTGAACATTCAGAGAAGTTTGTTTCGACACGGTCTCTATAAATATATAGGTTTATCTCGTGTTCCATGTGTTTATTTACAATTCACTTTAATAAAATATAAAATCCTCCAAGAACAGTGCAAACGTGCTAGACATCATATTGTTAAATATTTAGATAAATATTGTTAAAAATAAGTAATGTTAGCTCCGTTCTAAATTTTCACCTTGTCTGTAAAAATCTCTGATCAGAGGCATTTAATAAACTTGATATAGAAAATAAATGTATGAATAAATAAACTAATATGTAATTATATTTTGTAAATTTTAACAATCATCTCATGTATATTGCTGAATATGTGCATTTTTAATTGGTTCTGTTGTAAAACTCCTGAGTATAATATATAAAGACTTGCAGGACCCATGTTTTCTTCATACCTCTTTTTAGCATCTACCGAAATATATTTGTTGGACATAGCTGCACAAGTGAGGCCTTCCTCATAACATTTTGAAAAATTGATATATTTTTAATGAAACTTTGCGCAAATACCTTTCATATGGTTTAGATTACGATTATATCGGAATTTAATATAAGAAAAGAAAAACTGATCGGGGGAGCAGATATTTCACACATCCTGACTTTGTTTCCTCATACGTTCTGATGATGTATATTCCAATTATGTTTTAAAAAATATGATTATGTAGATTACGATTTGTGTAAAAAAATTACTTTTGGGGACTGTTCCTCCCTTTCCCTTCTGGAGTTCGCTACATGAATATTTTCTAATAAAATGAAAATTTCCAGAAATACCGTCATAATTTGAAAAATAAAATTATCAGAGGTGAATTTATTGGTAAGGCGATTTAGTATGCTATGGGTCTTGACGTTTTCATTTTTTCTTTTTAATATTCATTCAACATATTCCAAAAGGGAAAAGGTAGAATACTCCTCAAAAAAAATTTTTTTTTTGTTTCAACATATTTGTAATCATCATCAAAACATATGAGGAAATAAAAGTCAGGACATGTAAATTATCTGAAACTCTTCTAACCACCCATGAAAAAAAATTCGCAACAAATTCTAATATAGTCGTAATCTACACCATCTGAAACGTATTTGTAGAACATATTGAAAAATAGATATGAGGAAACAAAGTCAGGGGGCGGGGCACACCTGTGTAAATACGCCTTTTGTTGTGAACACTTTTATTATTGTACACATCACGGTAAATTTTCAGATTAACACCCGCACGATTTTCACTAGGGTGTTAGGGTTAGGGACGGAATTCCCTAACCCTAAAACCGTAACCCTAACACCCTAGTGAAAATCATGCAAGTGTTAATCTGAAAATTTACCCACATCACAACCTGTATCATATATTCCATCAGAGGTTTTTCATCTATCTGTCACTATACTGATAATGTCTTCTAATGTTTCTCGTTTTCTGTTATTTTACCTTCACCATTCAACATTTCCCTGACCACCACTCCTCTTTATAATATCAAAGGTTCAATGTCTCCTATAGTCCTTTCTATCAATTTCAAGCGGTGTTCAACAAATGTTGATAGTGAAATCAGAAACGCTGTTCACGGACGTCATTATATAAAGTTCGTTGATTAAAGGGACATAATAATGACGACGAAATGTTGCAACAGCTTTGCTTTTCAAAATAACTTTTAACATCTTTTGTAGAGAGTGGTGGGGAATAAAAGAAACCAATTAAATTTGCTCAGCATCCGCACCTTACAATTACGTTATTACATAGATATATGTAACAATCAGTAAATCAATAAAACTATTTCAAGTTGAAAATCAAATGTCACTTCACACCGACAATGTATGGATATACATGTAATCAAATGGTCGATATTTCTATCACAGTGTTGATTGTGTTATTGCTGAAAAGCAACAAATCCTCTTAAAGTAGCTGACTAGTTTCTGATCTGGAATTTAGATGATTTATTTCATGTCTTCTCTTTCCCTGTTATTCTTTCATTCAATCTAGTCAAGCCCCATTTCTCTAATAACATCCATGTTAGCTTTTCATTGTCCTTTTATACCTTATATTCTTTATTTCAGGTTTTCTGGTGACATTGAAATGGTAACGATAGATTCCTTTTATTTAAAAGAAATCTGTCCGGTTTTGAAGACAGAAGATATACATTATGACATGAAGTACACAAGTGGCTGTTCTTTATAACCTCAAATAAGTGACTTTGAAATATAATTTAAGGCTGTAAACATATTGCAACTGAGACATGAAGCATGGTAACATACAGAATCTGTCATGTGTAGGTGTACAGAATAAATCACATCACAAAAACATCAAGAAGAAAGTATTCACATAATCTAAAGCCTTATTTAAACAAAAATTACTTCATACCAGATCAAAATTTTTATAATTCATAATAGAACACTTCATACCAACTCAAACCTATTAGGATTCACAGTACATCAGTTGCTAAAAACAGCTGTCTCTGTAAAAATGTTCAGAAATACAAAGCTTGCCAATGCATAATCTTGCCATAATTTTCTCTGACAACAATAATTTGGCCAAGCATAAATGTGTTCATACTGGTGAAAAGCCAAACTACTGTGATATCTATGGTAGAACAATTACACAGTAAGGTATTTGACTAAATCCAAATATATTCATTCAGGTGAGAAATCATCACTGAAATCTGTGAGAAAAGTTTCTTGCAGAAAGGTAAATTAACTGTATACACACACACACATACATACATATATATATATATATATATATATATATATAAGAAAAGTTATCAGCATGGTATGCAGAAATATTTTCTGAAGGAGGTAAAATGACTAATCACAAACGTACTCACACAGGTGAGAAACCATATCACTGTGATATATGTGGGAAAACATTCTCTGTCTGTAATAGTCTGACTCAACACAAACAGGTTCACATAAGACAGAAGTCATTCCCTTGTGATACCTGTGGAAAAACATTTTCTGGTAACAGTGCATTGACAAGACATGTACGCATGCACACTGGTGATAATCCACACCACTGTGATATCTGTGGAAAAAAATTTTGTGACAGTAATAGATTAACTAGACACATACGCATGCACACTGGAGAAAAACCATACAACTGTGATATTTGTGGAAAGAGTTTCTCTGACAGAAGTGGTTTAACTCAACACATACGTGTACACACTGGAGAAAAGCCATACCATTGTGATATTTGTGGTAAAACATTCTCTGGCAATAGTTCATTAACTAAGCATATACGTGTGCACACTGGTGACAACCCATACTACTGTGAAATCTGTGGTAAAACGTTTTCTGACAATAGTCATTTAACTCAACATGTACGCATACACACTGGTGAGAAGCCATACCACTGTGATATCTGTGGGAAAACATTCTCTCAGAATGGTCATTTAACTCAACATGTACGTATTCACACAGGTGAGAATCCATTTCACTGTGATACCTGTGGTAAATCCTTCTCTCAGAGAGGTCATTTAACACTTCATATACGTGGTCACACAGGTGAAAGACCATACACTTGTGATATTTGTGGCAAATCATATGCTGACAATCAGAATTTAAACCGTCACAAACCTGTACACACTGGTGTAAAACCATATCATTGTGATATTTGTGGTAAAACTTACTCTGAGAATAGGAGTTTGAGACATCATAAAAAAAAGGCCCATGGACAAGTAACAGTAAAAGAATAGAATCATTTTGAAAAACTTCATAAATTCACAAGCAAATTTCTATGAGGCATAATACAATGAAATTTTTGGGGAACATTACAGAAAGTGGATAAGAACTATGTTTTCATAACAATGTTTGTCTCTAACAAACATAAACTACATACTTTTTAAAAACTTCTTTCCAGAATGTTCAACATGGCAATGGAACGGAATATAGACTTACATGTCATTTTGACCTAATTTGGCTAAAACATTGTAAATATGAAACAGTTTAATGTTTTATAAAAGGAAATTTACATAAACGTATAGACCTCTCTATGAGATTATTAAAGATCAAAAATATATATTTTTAAATTATTAACTTTAATATCCACTCTGTTTACACAGACATTTGTCATAATTTTAATGCTATGAACTGTTCTATTTTGTGATTGATATATTTTTCTGTCTTTCAAGTAAAGTTGCAATAATCTATAAAAACTATTACACCGTTTCTTTCTATTAGAAGTATTTGGAAGTAGGATGATTTGATATAAATGCTTTACCTTAAATAAAACTAGTTATTTTGTACAGTATGGCATTCAAAATGTCAAAAACTATTAAAAGAGAGGCAAGCCTTCGTTAGTAAAAGCACACACACATACACAGGGTGCTTAGCTAAATTTGATGATTTTTTTATGTCACCTTTTTTTTTTCAGGAACAGCTTGATGAATTTGTAAACAATCAACAGCACTGGAAAGCATTAACATTAAAGTTGTTAAGAAAAAGTTAGCTGACATGGGAGATTGGAAGCCATCTGAATATTGAAAAAGAGTTACATGTATCATAATGATTTGCACCAGGTATCAAAATGCCAGCATCATAACTGCTGCTCAGTGCTCTGTAAAAGTTGTAAGACCTGGACAGCTGCAACAGAGGCTACAAAGCCATGGCCAGCAAGAAGGGACACAGCAGACGTTCTAATTGCATCTACACACTGGAATTCATACCCACATATTTGATCAGGGCTTTAGGCTCATTTCAGATGGCTATGTGAAGCTGCTGGAAGGCCATGTGTGTGGCAGCAGGATTCAGCTCTTTGTTATACCTTCAGAAAGAGTCAAAAGTGGTTGTCAGAGAATTTCTATGACTTTATCAGCCCCAACTTCTCGCCTCCTAATTCTCTAATTGTAATCCCATGGAATACTTTGTGTGGGGTATGGTCGAGAAAGACACCAACTGCTCTGCCTACAATACCACAGCTGAACTGGTGGCTAAGATCAAGGAGGTATTTAAAGATCTTCCCAGAGACACTGAGCAATACGTACACCAGGTTCCAGAGCCATCTTGTGGCTGCTGTGATAGAAACTGAGGATGGCTACTTTGAGTAAACTGTCACCTTCCAACCATTATCTAGTTGTTATTTTTTAAAGTACTTTTATTTTTTTTGACAGAATATTGTTTTCTTTTCCTTTCATGCAAGCTGTCAAATTTTGCTCCAGCACATCATCATTTAAAATCCGTCTTCCATGCTGCTCCCTTCACACTCTAATGGAGCATGCCTTTCTGTCCCCTTTGTACTGCTTATACTTACAGGCAGATCCCAATGTATCTTCAACACCATCTATTCCCCTCCCCCTCTCTCAATCTGACTGTCTCTATCTTTCTCTCTATCTCTTCTTCATGGTAAGACTCTTATCTTTGTCCTATTATTCTCTAACCTTTCACTCCCTCTCCCTGCTAATAAGTATTCATCTTGCAAGTTACTTGGTGCCTCTACTGGTGTTGGTACTACATAAAAAGTACCAGTGCCGGTGCCACATAATAAGCACCCTGTACACTGTAAAATGGTTGACATAGAAACCATGCCAAAGCAGGAGATAGAAAAGCCTTCTTTTTTCTGTTGAGGGCTTATATTAGACTATTTTCCTTTGTCATTGCACGCTGACCGCCATAAGCTTTAAGCTTATATAAAAATACCATTATTATTATTTATAGGATTGTAAAAATGGTGCCATATAAAAAATATTTGTACCGGAAGGATATATATATTGGATAGGAAAGCCTTCTTTTTTCAGTCGAGGACTTATATGCCCCTTTATCAGACTATCTTCCTTGGTCATTGCACACTGATTGCCATAAGTTCTAAGATTATATAAAAATACCATTATTATTATTTACAGGATTTTTAAAATGGCATTGTATAAAAAACCATTCACACTGGAAGGATATATATATATATATGTCATCACACACAAATGCACACACACTTATAATGTTGCCATAAGCAAGATGCAGAGTCAGTAAACTAGTTCAGAATATTATGTATATTTAGACTCAAAGTTCATTGTGGTAATTACAATGGAATTTACATCTAGTTACATGTCAGAGTTCCCTGTATGTTGATAACCTGGACCTCGTTCATTTTTTTTGAGTCAGAAACAACATCAAGATGAGTATCCTTGTTGACCTAAAATCACCACTGATGTATCTAGACCTGGTAACTATGTGGACCTGTGGGTTTAAAATAATTAAATTCAGAGTATTACTAATATGTGTAGAGTAGAAATAGTAGAAATCTTGTTAAGAAGCTAATTAAATTTACTTACAATTTGGTTATAAAAGTCATTAGTCTCATCCACATGATTATGATAAAAAATTAAAAGAACTAGAGAAGATCAAATGTTCATCCTGAGCCATAGGCTCATAAAACTGGTTCCTTGGATTGTGTGGCATATATATATATCCCCTCCATCTCTAAACAAGATGCTGGTCCATTGCTGGATTACTCATTTTTGCCAGCTGAGTGGACTGGAGCAATGTGAAATTAAATATTTTGCTCAGCACATCACCTGGTCCATAAATCAAAACCTCAATCTTACCATCATGAATTCAGCATTCTAACCACTACATTTATTCACATTGCATGTGATAACTCACTAGTATATTATAGCTTCTTTTTATTTCTTTGCTATATAGCATCCTCTGCTCTTCTGAACTGCCAAACATCGTTTCAGTCACTCAAACCACCCTGTATCTCACACAAAAACTTGTATTAAAAAAAATTATATCTAGAACTCCTTCCCTGCCCATGTTTTCCCTTCAGACATCAACCAGTAATAATTCAAACTGAACAAAAAAGCTTATATACATTTATATATTAGTTGACACAGTTTATTAGTAAATATGTCGTGTACACTTGAGTGAAATTCCTCTCCTCTCTATTATATATACATACGAATGTAGTAGATAACCGCTAGCATTTGACCACATTTTGGACCCTGTTGTGTCCACTACTCTGATTGGTCGGTATTGACACAATTTGTCTCTTGCTCTATCGCGTGCCAATATGCAACCCAACCAACCACAGCCTTCAAATAAGGTCACGTATGACAAGCCTGTTTTCTACATCAGCTGAGCCCACAACTCCTTATAAAAAAACCTAACTTTTCCTCATCTCGATGTCTTTGGTTTCAGGCATTTTAAAGTCTAACCACTGACCACAGAAGACACCGCCATTTCCAGCGACAACACAACAGCAGCCACATGGAGACTCATCAACTTTGTCCAGCAGCATTCAGTGACCTCCATCTCCGTCGCCACCATTTGTCCTAATGTCAACATCTTTCTACATACGCATACATCTTCTTATGATGGCTTGCCAATTATTCTGTAAATATGACGCACACACAATCACACATGTTAACATATCAATAAATCTCTTAAACGTTCTACCCAGTTGTGTCTCTTATTTCCCTCTGGCACATATATGCATTGTTCTATTTATATTTATTGTATCGACCGTGTGGTGTACTAAGGAGCCATTCTCATCACCTCACTTCGCACAGACATCACAAATCAGTGACCCGTTCCAGCTTCTTGAAACTACAAAACAATTATAATGGGAGAAGAAGAGGGAGATACTCCACAGGTATCTAAACCTTCATGTCCATTATAAATATATACCGACACTGGTTACTGTGAAGAGATTCATTAAGACTGAAACCAGTCACTTTGTTTTCAAAGGGTGTGTCCACATTGTAAATTATATCAATATCTGACTAAATACAATAATATGTTTTAGTGTTCTGACTTGGACTTTTGAAAATCTGACAACTCAGCTGATCAAGTCAAAATATATGTTGGAACAGATTTGAAATGGTCGTTTATGCTACCAGAAAAGGAAAATAGTTTCTGATTTAAGTACAAAGTCAAATATTTTGAGATGATAGGTCAGTCAGTACCATTGAACTTAACTGGTACTTTATTTTATCAAACTTGGGCAGATGACAGGCAATATAACCTCAGCAGGATTTGATCTCAGAATGTAAAGAGTTGAAACAAATACCACAATGCATTTTTTTAAGATTCCCTTACAATTTCACCAATTTGTCAACTTTTGGAAAAAGTAAAGTAATATTAATTAGTGACAGACATTGTTTCTCCTGTCCTTGCTTTCGTACAGCAAGCAAAATGTAAATATAGTCTTTTACACACTAACACAGTGCGAAAGTATGAGATACATCTCGGTCATAGATAACCAAACAAACAGTTGTATATAAACTTGGTTTTTATTTAATGCCATTTTTGTTGCTATGTTTATAAGACTTGTCAGTCTGCCTCATGGTCCTGGTGGACAAAATGGAAAGGTATTGCCCAGGAGGATGGTGAGGAAGATGCACTGGAACAGCCACTCTGACTAACAGGGTTTGCATTTGTTGATAGCCATCTCTGCCCAAGAGCTGTGAGCAGGGATGTAGGCTGGGGGTCTCCACACCCACAGGTTGGACTACAAATCAGTTAGAGAGTGGTCGATAGCTTACTCTTCTCAGCTTGATGAGCAGCGAAACCTGGGCTGGCAAACAAACACACCAGATTGTCAACGCCCATGATGGAGTACTGCCCTAAATGGTTAAGTTGACCAAATTGACCCCAGTTCTTATTTTCTAAGTCTAGTTAGTATTTTATTGGTGTGACACTGCTAGATTATAGAGACATAAACAAACCTAAATGGCTGACACACATATACATATACAATGGCCTTCTGCATCTGTCAAATTCACTCACAAAGAATTGATCAACTTGCTCTGTTTTCTTGTATGTGCATCCATTTTGATAAAAATATTATTTGAATGATGACATCGTTCATGTAGCTAATACACAAAAATAGAATTTTTCCTAACAAAGGAAGATAAAAGAGAGAGAAAAAGAACTAAATAAAAATCAAAGAGAAGAAAGTTAAAAATAGAGACGTATCTATTTTTACGAAAGCGCGGCTGATGATTTGATGAATTAAGTTGGCATTAAAGTATGCCGCGTAGATTCTGTGAAAATAAAGTTGGTTGACTGCACATAAACTGAGTATCTCTATCTCTCTAAATATATATATATATAAGCATACACTCACAGATCAGACCATCACTCGGTGTTACGGCACAACATAATGAGAAAAAAGAAAATAAGTCTTTTTTTTTACGAAAATACGGCTGAAGATTTGATGAACTAGGTTTGCATTAAAGTTTATTGCTAAGGTTCTGTGAAATCAGTGGAATTGCTTGACTAGACATATAGTGAGTATATTATATCTCTACATATCTCCATATATCTGATTATCTCACCAAATACAGAGAAAACATTAAGTTGATGCTTTGTCAGTTGTTAATTATTTTAATATTTCTAGTACAAGAAACTTCTCTGTTGTAATAATCCATATTATGATCTATTGGTAGTCAGGTGTTATTTACATTCAGGCTTAATCTCGATTGAATTTAAATACTAACAGCATTCAGTTTCAGAAACTATGTGCCAAACATTAAGCATGGCAACTTTCAAGTATCATTTGTGACAGATTGTCATAATTAATAACAAATCCTGTTTTTTCTCTGTTGTCATTGAATCTCTTTTCAACCATATCAGTTTGTTCTGGATCCCGGTATGTTTTGTTCATCCAAAGTGTTTTGTGTTTTGACGAGGCATCTATCTGTATATGTTTAAATATTTACGTTTATCTTGTGTTCAATGTGGATATTTTAGTTTCAATTTAACGATATAGAAGAACTTTAAACAACAATAGAAACATTGTATTCAACTTAAAATATTAATAAACAATGGTAAAAAATTTTTGAACAGAAACTTATTGTAAACAATTGCAGCGTGGAAGGTGTTTATAAGCCATTTAAAATAACACACAAAAGCCGTCAGATTCACTTCAACATTTAAATTTAATTTGTCAAAATATTTTCCTCGCTCTGAGACCGCGACCTGTTCACTGACAAAATTGTGTTGCATCTCAGTGA
>NC_068987.1:24075514-24099417 GCF_001194135.2 Octopus bimaculoides | reverse complement strand
GTACATCGCTGTATTGTTGTTGCCTAGTTTTGATGGGTATGTTTTCTTTAGTAAATTGATGGTGTCCCCGAGTTACCTATTTATATTATAGTCCACTCACACAAAATAAATAAATAAAAATTTTATCAGTTTTTCTACGTCTGTATACTTCATTATTACCTCATCTATGCATCATCCATTTACACACTATTGTGTCTCACCTTCACAGTATTTTCTGTATTTTTTATTGTAACATTGTTATTGTTCTGGTCTAGTCCCCACTCTCTTCAAATCATCATCATCGTTTAACGTCCGCTTTCCATGCTAGCATGGGTTGGACGATTTGACTGAGGACTGGTGAACCAGATGGCTACACCAGGCTCCAATCTGATTTGGCAGAGTTTCTACAGCTGGGTGCTTTTACGTACCACCGGCACGAAGGCCAGTCAGGCGGTACTGGCAAAGGCCACGCTCAAAATGGTGTATTTTACGTGCCACCTGCACAGGAGCCAGTCTAGGGGCACTGTGTTAAATTTTCATTGCTTTTTTTTTCAACCTTCTATGTGGATGACAACACTGTTTGTTATTTATATGTGTATACTCCCACAAAAAGAATTCTTGATTTCTTTCTACATCTGTGTGTCTCATTATTTCCTTTCAAAAGTTCTTGTCCATACATCACATCATAACTGATGTTATGTATGGATATCCTTAATATTGTTTTTCTGCTCTTCCCCTTTTATTCTCTCATTCAATCTAGTCAAGCCCTATTTCTCTAATAACTGTCATTTACATTGTCCTTTTTACCTTATATTTTTTATTTCAGGTTTTGTGGTGACAATGAGATGGTATTGTGGAATTCAGTATATTTAAGGAACTTTACCAGATTTTGAAGAAAGAAAACTGGTATTATGAAGAATAGATTACAAGTAACACATCTATAACATCTTGAGGAAGTTGCATTAATGTTTGAATTAAGATTATAAGCACATTGTGATAGAGATATGTAACATGATCGAGCTAAATCAGAATCTAGTTGCTACACAGATACAAATTTTGTCTTTTGTATACCAGTAAAAAAACATTTATATAGTTTAATCCTTTATTAAAGAAAGTTTTTTTGGTTTTTCATACAAGTTAAAAAGCTTAAATGTTTTAAAATGAATAGTTAAGTAATTATCAAAAACAAATTTTGTTCTTGCATAATGATGTCCAGAAAGATAAGAAATTTTATCAGGGCATAATCTCTTGTAAAACTTTATCCTACATCAGTAATTTGACCAAGCATAAATGTATCTATACTGGTGAAAAGTTATACTGTTTTGATATTTGTGGAAGAGTGTCCTCTCAGCAAAGTCATTTGACTACACACAAATATATTCATTTATGTGAGAAACCATATCAATGCAATATCTGTGGAAAAATATTTGCTGCATTTGATAAATTAATGTTTGGCTATGAAAATGGTATTTGTGGTAAGCATATTTTAGAATATCCATTAAATAGACACAATCCTATTTACACAAGTGAAAAGCCATGCTATTTTAATACTTGTAGGAAAACATTCTTTTGAAGAGGTAACATGACTAATCACAGAGGTGCTCAGGGTAGTGAGAATCCATACTCTTGTGATATCTGTGGGAAAACATTCTCTGGCAGTAGTGCATTAACTAGACACATACGCATACACACTGGTGATAACCCATACCACTGTGATATCTGTGGTAAAAGATTCTGTGTCAGTAATAGATTAACTCAGCACATCCGCATGCACACTGGTGAGAAACCATACCACTGTGATATTTGTGGAAAAAGATTCTCTGGCAAGAGTAATTTATCTAGACACATACGCATGCACACAGGTGACAATCCATACCACTGTGAAATCTGTGGTAAAACCTTCTCGGTGAATACTCATCTAACTCAACATGTACGCATACACACTGGTGAGAAACCATATCACTGTGATATATGTGATAAAACATTCACTCAGAATGGTCATTTAATTCAACATGTACGTATTCACACAGGTGAAAATCCATTTCACTGTGATACCTGTGGTAAATCCTTCTCTCAGAAAGGTCATTTAACACTCCATGTACGTGGTCACACAGGTGAAAGACCATACACTTGTGATATTTGTGGTAAATCATATGCTGACAATCAGAATTTAAATCGTCACAAACCTGTTCACACAGGTGTAAAACCATATCATTGTGATATTTGTGGTAAAACTTACTCTGAGAGTAGGAGTTTGACTAATCATAAAAAAAAGGCACATGGACAGCAAGCAATAAAAGAATTAATCTGAAGAAGTTTTATGAACTGTTACCTCATGAAGACAAAAGGGAATTTCTATGGGACAGATAATACAAAGGAATTTTTTGGAAAATGGACAAATATAAACTGGAGATTTTCTTTTTTCTCACACATTCTACATGATGATAGAACTGAAGCATGGAAGGTAATTGTAAATAAGAAGCAGTGCATAGTGTTATAATAAAAGAATCTCTCCACTACATGGTTATTACATTTTTCAATGATTCATTTTGGATTAACTTTAGTATCTAGTTTGCTTACACAGACATTTGTCATCATTTTAATGCTATGAATTGTTCTATTTTGTGACTGATGTATTTCTCTGTCTTTTAATTAAAGTTTTAATAATCTACAAAAACTATTTCATCATTTGTTTCTGCAAGAATAAGTTTGTGTATTTAGAAGTAGGATGATTTGCTGTAAACTGTTAACTTTAATTGAAACATTCTGTCTTGCTGATTATTGCATGCAGAATGTTAAATAATATAAAAAGAAGAGATACAAATGGAGAAAGAAAATCTAAACGTGCTGACAAATATCTCTCAATGGGATTTGAGAAATACAATTTTGACTTATAGCATCACAGAGCACTGGATATTGTCAAATTGTAACATGTTAGAAGTAAGTGACTAATAGTACAGTTAGAGCAGGACTTGGAGCAAAGCAGTATACAATAGGTGAATAGGAGGATGAAGTTTGAAAAGCTAAGTGACCCTTTTAAGGATAGAAAGTAAAAGTGTGACACAGAAGAATGCATGTTACATTACTGTTGCTATCAGAATATGATTGATGAAGTTGAAGTGTTTAAATGTTATAAGTGTTAAAGGGTATGTCCATGTGAACTACATTGTCATTGGGGAGAAAAGTATGTCCAAATCGACATGGCATGTCAGTGTGATCATTATTAAGGTACTTATTGATCTAACTTAACAAACACCTCTCAGCCCTAACCCATAATTGTCTATCTTTGACCTTTTGGCTCCAGTTTGGTCATATAGCTACCTTTTAAAATTGTCCTACTCCATTAATTTCAGTGTACCACTGGAGTGCTTATATTTGTGTTCACCAGTCTGTCACCTGTTGACCTGCTTTGTAGATATCACACCTACTGTCATTATACAACTAGTCACTGAATTGTAGCATGTTATATTTTAATACTGTCGTGTATTCTATTATGTTATAATCCTCTATCTAAATTAGGGGTCAGCAAACTTATTTCATTGATCCCTCCATTGAATAGTTGATAACTTATTGACTCCTTTCATGTGAATTTGTAAGTATAATTAATAAAAATTTGATTTAAAAACAATAATTCCTTCCTTCCTTTTGTGCTATTACCCATTTTTAATAAATATTTAATGAAAATACTCAACAAAATTGAAAAATAAAAATCCAGTCATATTATATTGACATAGACGGGATGTATACTGTGAAATATGTTTGATGAATACTAGTAGTTATTGTATTGATATTTGGCTGGAAATTAGTGAGCTTTAACCTTAAATTATCATGCTTTTCTAGATTCAATTTGCTCATAATTCAACACCTTTAATGCTTAAAATCGTTTCAGGTGTTTATTGATCCTTTGGATTGCAACCTAGACTACATTACCCCTGGTCCAAATAGATAATTCTATTTCCATTGATTGAGAGATATCTATCATCTCTTTTTTTTCCAAATCATAACTCTGCTTCTCTTTTCATAGTTTTTGAATGCAATAATCTGAAAAATATCTTGTTTCAAATAAAGTAAACTGTTTACAACAAATCACCCTTCTTCTTCGAAATACACAAAAGTATTATTGAGGAATGAAACGATGAAATAACTAGTGAACACACATTGTCTGAAAGAAGTTGTTCTCAGTAGACAAAATACAATAGCAATTAGTATGTTCATGTTAGAATCTACTGGAGTGTATTAAGAATGAATATGTGCATCGTCATTTTGATTTTTGCAACTCAATTCAAAAATTGGGAAACTACAATCAGTCATAAAATACAACAGTTCATAGCATAAGAATGTGGACAAGTGAGATTCTTCCACTGGATATGGCTGTTAATGCCAGTGACGTCTAACTTCGGATATTTACAGCATGTTTACAAGATACAATGATGTGAAAGCTCTTAAAAAATGGAGGCATTAGAATAAATGGCAAATACCAGATTCATTGATAACAAAATGCTGATTTCTGAATCATTTTCAGGATTCATCATCATCATCATCATCATCACTGTTTTAACATTCATTTTTCCATGCCTGCATAAGTCAGATGGAATTTGTTAAGGCAGATTTTGTATGGCTAGATGTTCTTTCTGTTGCTAGTCCTCACTGGTTTCCAAGTAAGATAAGATTTCCTTTTGACCAGACATATTTTCATGGAAGATTGTAAGTGAGGGACACTGCTTGTATGATGGTGATGGTCATTTACAATTAATATGCAATGTCAAGGCTAGGAGACACACTCACATATATACATACAAGTTTCTTTTCAGTTTCTTTCTACCAAACCCACTTATACAAGGCTTTGGTGAGCTTGGGGCTATAGTAGAAGACAATTGCCAAAGGTGCCACTCACTTGGACTGAACCTGAAACCATGTGGTTGGGATGCAGATGTCTTAACCACACAATAAACAATTAACATGACGATTGTTACAGTATTCAAACCATGAGGTTGGGTTGATGTTAAACTATCCATCATGTAGTTTATCAGGGTGTACAGGACTGATGTAGCATCATTAACTTCCAGAAAGATGTGATTGGGAGAAGAAAATACAAGTGTCAAGTAATTACATCATAGATAGTTACATGTAAATTAGTACAAGAGACAGTCTGTAGTTAAAGAGGATATAGTTTGGTTTTTGTATTGGGTTGGCAACTAAGTTCCCACCATTTTTTTTTAAATCTAAATTTTTTAAAAGGTTTAATAAAAAATAACAACTAATTAATCAAGAATGTATTCACCCTTGTTGTTTACAACTTCTTCCCATCGTTCAACAAGATTTTCAATACCTTGTTGGTAGAAATCACCCGATGTCAACTCGAAAAATTGATCCAACCAAGCTCTCAATTTTGCATCAGTATTGAACGAAACTTCGCGCATAGCATTTGAAAGAGGTGGAAATCCGTTGGTGCCAAATCAGGAGAGTACAGCGGGTGTGACAGCTTTTGTATAGCCTGATGCCCTTCTTCTCACCAACCTTTACCTGTTTCCAAGTAAAGTAATATTTTCCCATGACCAAACATGTTTTCACAGAATGTTGGAAATGAATGACACTACTTGTATAACAGTGACACTCATTTACAACTATCATGTGATGTCAAGACAAAGCAACAAAAAATACAGACAAATAGATAGATAGATAATCTGGCTTCTTTCAGTTTGCATCTACTAAATTCACTCACAAAATTTTGGTTGGCCCAGGGCTATAATAGAAGACACTTATCGAAAGTGTGATGCAATGAGGATAAATTCAAAACCATGTATTTGAGAAGAAAAGTTTCAACTACACAGCCACACCTGCACCTCTATTCCTTGATTAATAACGTTTTCACCATAGTGCATAACTGATATTTGCAATAGATAAGCCAGTATAGACTAGAACCCAGAAGTGACTAGTTCCAAAAGATCAAACATCTGTACAACAGATTTATATCTGTGTAAGTATAACAAGGGAAAGGGAGAGAGAAAAAAAGGGCTTTTAAACATCTGCAGTGGAACTTTGTGAGTGACAGGTCGCAGTAATGTGACGAAAATTTTGACCCCTCTTAAAATAGAAAGAAAAGTGCAACTCTGAAATCATGAAATATACAATTACAGGGCAAAACTTCGATATAAGTAGGATCACCCAATTACAGCATAAGTACTCTATCTGTTTGATGATTGAGAACGTGCCAAGCGATCGTCTAGGTGTTGGGAGAAGCAGCTGCTATTTCTAGTGTTCTTCGGGTCGCGAGGATCGGATACCGCAGAACAGACTCGTGCAAAAGAAGGAAAACGAGGTAAGCCAATTACTTTTACTCGCACGCATACACCACAATAGACACTTGGAGAAATAAATTTCAGCTACACATTTTAATATTGGTGTACTGGTTAAGAGAAAGGAAGAAGAGAGAGAGATCCGTTTTTACGAAAGTACGGCTGAAGATTTGATTAAGTCTGCATGGAAGTATATCACTTGGGTTCTGTGAATCTGTAAAGATGGTTTATTGGACAGATAGTAAGTATATTGTGTCTATAGATCCATAGATCAAATTATCTCTCAATATTATAACACCAAATAATGAGAAAAAGATTAAAAAACAGTAAGTTGGTGTGTTTTCAGTAGCTAATTATTTCTAATGAAAACGTCTCTTGTAACAATCCACAATATGATGTTTTGATCGTGTGATGCGATTTACGTTCAGGTTTAATCTGTTTAAATGTAAACATTAGCAATATTCAGTTTTAGAAACTATTTAGCTAACATTATGCATGGTGACATTCCAGTATTTGTTAACTATCTGTGATAGATTGTTGCAATAATAACAAATTCTCTTTGTTTTGCTCTCTTAGATTTTAGTTTCGTTTCAATCGAATTAGCTCGCTGTCAGTCTCGATATATTTTGAACATTCAGTTTGTTTATAATTATATAGGTTTGTCTTGTATTTTGTGTTTATTCATTTTAATGAAACAACAACCTACCTTGAAGCGCAGAAGTGTTTTATACATCAAAAATATTAACCTTATTAGTAAAAATGTCTGTGAAAAGTGATTGAAAACATATTTGCTCTCCTTTATTTTTTGCATAAAAGTCATTGTATTTTTAATTTGTGCATTTTGGCAATCGCCTCTTGTGTATTACTGAATATGCCTGTTTTAAACTGGTTCTGTCATAAACTCCTCGAATATGAGATAGTAAATAAAAGACTCGCTTGACCCACGTTTCCTTCATCTGTTTTTAGCACCTAACTAAGTATATTTTGTTATTGTCATAAACAACAGAACTTACATTATACGTTTTCCCGGCATCTCTCTCTATTATGATGGTGTTTGCTGTCGTTTACTTTCTCTATCCAACATTTTTAATTAACTACCACTCCACTAAATCAAAAACGCAATGTTCAGGCATTACTGTCTTGTTTAGTACTTTCTATGGTAGAACTTGAATTTATCTAGTTTAATTAATGGAGGTGCACTGTACTTTTGAGGTTCCCTAGTTTTTTTGAGTGTATTTTCCCAACTAAATCGAAGCAGGCGCTGATAGTCAGTTTAGAAATGCCGTCCTCAGTCATTGTCAAACTTGTTACTAGTAAAATGTGAAAATGATAACGATGAAGTATTGCAACATATGTATTATTCAGTAACCTTATAAAGTTATTTCAAGGTGAAAATCAAATATCACATCACACTGACCATGTATGCATCATCAACATAATCATCATTTAACGTTCACGTTCCACACCGGCGTAGGTTGGACGATTTGATAGGATCCAACAGGTCTGAAGATTGTATCAGGCTGCAATGTCTGCTTTGCCATGGTTTTTACACTTCTTACCCTTCTTAACGTTAACCACTTCACAGCGTATTCTGGGTGCTTTTTCATGACTAGAGGGATCTCACAGCTCCACATCTCTGCTTGCTCATTTGCCTTTTTACAAAGTGAGAGGTATGAACAATAGTGATGAGAGGGATGAGTGATAAAAGTACACAGTATTCTGAGATGGGTACCAATTTTTGAGGTAATATGACTCAGATGGCAGAGAGGTGACAGAAGTCCAGACGTGTTTTCAAGGAAAATTGAAAACAGACAAAACTGCTTGTGTGATTGTGACATTTGTTTACAATTAGCATGCAATGTCAAGGAGACACACACACACATGCATGCTCACCCACTTGCATATAGATGCACACACATGTACACAGAGGCATGCATGCACAAATATAAAGCTGACTTTTTTTCAGTTTTTCCCTCTACCAAATTCACTGAAAAGGCTTTGATCAGCCCAGGGCTATAATAGATGATGCTTGCACTAAGTATAGTGGGACTGAACCTGAAACTACATGGTTGTGAAGTGAACTTAACCTCACAGTTATATCTATGGCTATATGCACACACACACACTAAGTCTTGTTGCCAGCTGAGTTGAGTATGCTTCACTGAGGAGGATTAATAAGACAAACATTTGTTACTTTCACCAGTTGGTTTCAAAGACCAACTCCACTCACATTTTTAATGCATTGTATTTCCTAAAAATTTTGATTTGCTGATCTTGTAGGTATTATCTCTCTTGCCTGATTTTAGATCTTTTAAGTAACCTTTTGAGAGAATTTTGTGTAACTTCAGGAACAATATTGGTTAACCAAACTTTTTCAACCCACTACTTTATATATGTATGCCTTTGCCATTTGTTAGTTCAATCAGCCTACCATCTTGTTTCTAAAGTCTTCATCCACACATTATATCATCCATTTACATTACAAAGCTAGAGTACTGCATCTTCCCTCTGTAGATATTTTCTTATTTTTATTATTCTGCCTATCAACCTCTCTTGATAATCTCTTCAGTTTAATAACCTCTACGTTAACTTTTCATTGTTTTTTTTGTACATTATTTTCTTGTTCTTTATTTTTCATTGTTCTTTACTTCAGAGTCTGTGTTAACATTGAGATGGGAATTGCTGATTCAAGAGATATCAAGAAATTTGTCTGATTTTAAAGACAGAAGACGCAGAAGAACTGTTTTTTAATCATTTGATTAACTGTTTTTATAACATTGGTTAAGTTCCTGTGAAATTGAAACCAAGTTTATAAAAAGATTATAGATTATACTCCTGTGATGTCTGTGGAAAAACATTCCCCAAAAGAGATACTATGACTAATTACAAAGGTACTCATATGGGTGAGAAACCATTCCACTGTGATGTCTGTGGGAAAACATTCTCTGGCAATAGCGCATTAAGTAAACATGTACGTGTGCACACTGGTGACAACCCATATCACTGTGATATCTGTGGTAAAACATTCTCTGAAAGTAGTAGATTAACCACACACATACGTATGCACACTGGTGAGAAACCATACCACTGTGATATTTGTGGAAAAAGATTCACTGATAAAAGTGGATTAACTAAACACATACGCATGCACACAGGTGAGAAACCATATCACTGTGACACCTGTGGTAAAACATTCTCTCAGAACGGTCATTTAACTCAACATATACGTATTCACACAGGTGAGAATCCTTTTCATTGTGATGAATGTGGGAAAACATTCTCTGTTAGAAGTAATTTGACTGTTCACAAACGTATACACACTGGTGAGAAACCATACCATTGTGATATTTGTGGTGAAACCTTCTCTGTGTGTAATAAGTTAACTAATCACAAACAAGTTCACACAGGAGATAAACCATTTTATTGTGATATCTGTGGAAAAACATTCTCAAACAATAGTATATTATCTAGACACCTACGCCTGCACACAGGTGACAACCCATACTGCTGTGATATCTGTGGAAAAACATTCTCAAACAATAGTACATTAACTAGGCATGTACGTGTGCACACAGGTGACAGCCCGTATCATTGTGAAATTTGTGGCAAAACATTCTCTCTGAATGGTCATTTAACTCAACATGTACGTATTCACACAGGTGAGAAACCATACCCCTGTGATATATGTGGCAAAACATTCTCTGCCAGCAGTGGATTAACTAAGCATATACGTATGCATACTGGTGAGAAACCATACCACTGTGATATCTGTGGGAA
Source organism: Octopus bimaculoides (assembly GCF_001194135.2). Lineage (NCBI taxonomy): Eukaryota > Metazoa > Mollusca > Cephalopoda > Octopoda > Octopodidae > Octopus > Octopus bimaculoides. Next base: position 24,089,365 of record NC_068987.1, on the reverse strand, counting down.
AACATTCTCTCAGCACGGTCATTTAATTCAACATGTGCGTGTTCACACTGGTGAGAATCCATTTCACTGTGATATCTGTGGTAAATCCTTCTCTCAAAAAGGTCATTTAACACTCCATGTACGTGGTCACACAGGTGAAAGACCATACAGCTGTGATATTTGTGGTAAATCATATGCTGACAATCAGAATTTAAATCGTCACAAACCTGTTCACACAGGTGTAAAACCGTATCATTGTGATATTTGTGGTAAAACTTACTCTGAGAGTAGGAGCTTGACTCATCATAAAGGAAAGGCACATGGACAATAAACAATAAAAGAATAGAATTATTTTGCAGACTTATCACAAATTATTATGTCATGAAGTCACAAGGGAATTTTTGTGATACAGATAATACAATGAAAATGGACAAAAATGATATTTTCATTAACATAAACTACACATTTTTTTTAAAAGATTTTTTCCAGAATGTTCTAAAACATGGTAATAGAACTGAATGTAAATTTACACTTATCATTTTACCCATTTATCAGGTTGAAAATTATTGTAAATATGAAGAAAATGAATGTTTTAGAATAAAACTTTATTTATATGTATAAACCTTTCTATACAATTATTAATGATTAAAAATATATGGTAGTTATATTTTTAAATGATTCACTTTATCTACTCTGGTTACACAGACATTTGTCATCATTATATATACACATATACATGCACACAAATAAATGCAAGCATGCACACACATAAATGCAAGCATGCACACACATAAATGCAAGCATGCACACACACACACACACACAGAGGATGGGCTGCATTTGCAATGCAAAATGGGAAGTAAAGTAAAATAAAATTTTTCTGTTAACTTGGTTATGTGATTAAAAAGCACTGGTTGACTAAATGCATTCGAAGTATATTTTGTAGGTAGAAACTGTGCTGCTAAAATCTGTTGTGGGTTTGTGCATGTAGTGTTTGTCTCTCGCTATTTAACAAACTGTGTTGTTTTGTTTATGCCCCTATAATGTACCAATTTGGCAAAAAGAGATTGATAGAATATGTATGAGACTTTAAAATATGTACTGTGGTTGATTTAATTGAGTAAATTCCTCAAGAGTATGTCTGAGCATAGCCTCAGTCTTGTGACGGAAACAAGTAAAAAATACCAAACAATAAAATGTATTTTGGAGTATTGCACAAAATATAGAGGGCAATGTATTTAAAATAGTTCCCAGATCACTGCTGAAATTTTATATCATTGCTAGAAGAGAGCGCCAAAAGCAAAAATGGCGGATTATACCAAGTGGAGAAAAACAGTGAAGATCTTGCTATTATGTGCAATAGAACATATCTATAGATTTAATAGCTATCACTATGTGTTATGATGAATACAAACAATATATCTATACACTGCATTTGTAAGCAACTGAGCACTCCCTCTAATTCAAACACACTGCTTATAAGCCTATTAATTTTAGAGGTAAAGGCAAACAGGCTCAATTAGTTTGCATATTTAACAGTTTGAATACAGAGTGAGTGCACAGTTACTGATCAATATTCCAACAAGAAAGAGATGTACATAGAATTCTTCCCTCTTTTTTCTGTTCATACCAAACTGTATAGATATATTACCTTTTTTTATATGTGCAGTAGGTTGGCAGGTTATGTAAGGTAAATTCCCACACCAGCGAAGCATAGACAATGGTGAAATAGCTAAGTAGATGAGGTGACAGTTTTGGTAATCAACATCATTATCATCATCAAAATTAAAAGTCTGTGTTCTATGCTGGTATAAATTGGACAGTTTGACAGGATCTGATGGGTCCAAAAGCTGCATCGTGCTCCAGTATATGTTTTGGTATGGTTCCTATGGCTGGATTCCCTTCCTAATGTCAACCACTTACAGCATGTACTTAGTACTATTTTCATGGCACTAGCACTAGTGTGGTTACCCTGCATTCTCCATTCCTTTGGCTGAGCTGGCAGGACTTCAGTAGAGAGGGAGGCAGCTTCATGCTATAGGATGAAGGGACCAGAACAGAACAGGTTTCTTGCTGTTGAAAAGTTACACAGCTACTCACATTATAGAAGAGAGGATGGGAGTGGCCAGAGTAGAGCTGGAAAGAGATAAAATGAAGTTAGAGTTGACCATCAAGATACAAGGTGAACAGAAGTGGATTGACATAGGAGACCATGAATTGTGAGTGGGTAGAAGCTGTAAGAGTGTAAAGATGAGAAGAGATGGGTAGGTCAGAGGGGTGACCAGTGATGGAAAAAGTGGGTAACACTGAATGATACAAAGAAACTAAGTTAAATTGTAGATATGAAGTGTATTGGAATATGCCTTGCCAATAGAAAGAAATTTGTAATTACTGTTTAAGTAGAGAATGACAAAGGATATACTGTAAAACTATACTTATGTCAACCACAATACCACGGAGGGCCAGATGTGTCCAAAATGTAATGGCCATATTTATGATAATTTTGTTGTGCAAATGGGCTGGAAAAATGTATTTGTAATGGATTCACATGTGTGTTCAGATGTAGAGGTGGTTAGTAAAACAAGTGACAAAAAGAGAGAAGGTTTACAGTTTCATCAAGGAATGCTGAAATGTTCAGACCATGAGTTGTGGTTGATGTGAAAGTACTTCATAGATTATGAGGTTGTTGAAGTTATCTTCGAAAATGACAGAGGTTGCATCATTGTCATCATTAACTGCCAGAAAGGTAAAAGAGGCAGTAGGAAAAGAAAGTACAAATATATATATGATATATATGTATATATGATATAACATATATATATATATATGAATATGTATAGATATTTTGGGCCTTACAGAGCCAATGACTGAGACCTTTGGCATTATGTTGTGCTTGAGAAGAAGACCCATCAAGCCGACCAAATTGCAGTCGCGGCAGATACCGCAAATGTCATGCAAATGGCACCCGTGCCAGTGGCATGTAAAAGCACCCATTACACTCTTGGAGTGGTTGGCGTTAGGAGGGCATCCAGCCGTAGAAAACCATGCCAAATCAGACTGGAGTCTAGCCTTCCAACTTACCAGTCCTGGTCAAACTGTCCAACCCATGTCAGCATGGACAACTGACATCATCGGTGTATCTCAAGTAACATTGCTAGAATAGAGTAAGATAACAGGGTAACACCATTAGTAGGAAGGTAAAGGAGGAGGGTAAAATAAAACAATACAATAAAAAGTAGAGTATGAGGAGGTTTGATTTTCCATTAGTTTTATTTACAATATATACAAAGGTGTGGTATGTTACTCTTTGCAGCCATCTTATGCGGTGTGAATTCATCGTTCTCCGTTACATGGGCCCATTGCCTCAGGAGATGCGACAAGCAGATTAGCCTAGAGGCCCAGCCAGTGAAGTGTGCTCTGCAAGCGGGCCGCAGTGGGAAAAGAGATCGAACCTCGTGGTTTCTTCCCTTTATATAGTTTGCCATTGCGAGCCTCATTGTGAGCTCGCCCATGGCAAATGGATGCAGGTGAGGTCTTGCTCCAGTCTTGGAGATGGCAATGGCTGCCGCAAGATCTCACCCAATATGGCGCTGACTGCTTGTGCCGCTACAAATCCTAATGAAAATGAAAGTCATCAACATTAATGAAAATTACTCTCAAAATGAGGAAGGGTGAGAACTCTTAAACAAGCACAATTCAATGCGTTCATCTGTTGCAGGCATATCAGCTTCTATTCTAATAAGCATATATCCATCTCCTCTGCTCCCTAAAATGTCTCACTACCTGTGTACTGTGTAAGCTTCTGTTAGTTCACTTCTAGCTTAAAATAGAATAACTATTTGAACAAATTTTCTATAATTCACAATAAAACTTTAGTGACATTTTGTAACTGTTGAAGACAGAAGTCACTTATCAAATGTGGGGTCGGAATGTGAGTCAGTGGAACAGATGAATGATATTTTCAACAGCAAATTCCTTGAGAATAAAACCAAAATTGGCAATAAGTATATAAAGAGTTTTTAATGTTAGATGTTTCTTATACAACTTCATTCGTATCGTCAGTTTCCTGTGTGCTTACATGTAAAACGAAAATAATTTAACTCATTAACTGATATCGATTTTTCTTCACCCTGCAGAATTTTTAAGATAACTAAGTTAATATGCACAACTTAACTATATTGTTTATCATTCTTAGTAAATTAAATGTTATCACTGATCGAAATGTAACAGTCTTTATATTTAGATTATATAGAAAGGGAATTTTATGTACAGTGTTTCCTGCATCAATATACTGATTATTATTGTGGAAAATAATTTTTAAAAAACGATTTTACGAAAGTACGGCTCATGAATTAATGTCATTTAGTTTTGTTTAAAAGAATATCAGTTTGTTTTGCTATCCGTCAAGTTTGTTTTGTCAGAGGTAGAAATAGTGACTGAAAATGTATCACCAGACCGATATAGTTGGAAAGAAAACAGTAAGTTGATGTATTGTTAGTCGCCAATTATTGAATATGATATTTTAGTATTTCTAGTGCAGAATCCTTTGTTTTAACAAACCACAATATATAAACACCTCACGATGATGAGGTGTTGTTTACATTCAGGTGTAATCTCTATTTACAAGTGAAACATCAGTGATGCTCACTTTTAGAAGCCATTTACCAGTACGGTAACATTAAAGTATTTGTTATTAATTGTAACATATTTTCCATTGGTTTTTCTCTCTCTCTCTCTCTCTCCTGATTTTTGTTGCAATCACATCAGTTTGTAGTCAGTGTTCATATATTTTGGATATCTGAGTAGTTTCTCTTCTGACGATCAGTATGAATACATACGTTTACTTTTTGTTCAGTGTGCTTATTAAATTCACTTTAATATATGGCAGTAAAATGTAATTAAAGACATTTATTTTTTGTCGTTATTTGTAGTTCCTTTTCTCTTTAATCTCTGATCACATGTGCATTTCGTAACATATTCTTTTACCTGTTTCAGTTATTAGACTGCGGCCGTGCAGGAAACCGCCTGGAAGAATTTTTAGTCGAACGAATCGACATCTGTACTTGTTTTCTTTTTTAAGCTTGGTATTTATTTTATCGGAATCTTTTCCCCACCCGTTAATTACCAGGACGTAAACACACCAACAATGGTTGTTGGGGACAAACACAGATACATAGATATATACGTACATATAAAGTAAACAAAAATGATATTCAAAATATACGACAGCTGTTTCAGTAGAATTTTATTAATGCATTCATTGAAGATTACATCATAACACATAATAGACAATCATCAAGTAAAATTGTTAACAGGTGAGATTTCTTACATCGATCTGAACAAATCTAACGTCTGTTGGATCAGTGGTTCATTGAAACTTAACCCTGTCACGCCGTATTCCTGCTATTGCAGGAATAGGTTAAATGTTATCTCTGCCATATTCTCAGTAATGGACAACACACGCAGAGAAATAAGATGCAGCCAATTCTATCCTTTAGTTAGCCTCCAATCATTACTCTTGAGCTATGTATGGAACTATTAATTTCTGTACTCAGGGGCCCAGGTGGAAGGTAAAGTTTAACACTGGTGCCCAGGTCTGAGAGGGTTAACTTTTGAATATAAAGGATAATTAGAGGTTATGGCTTAAAACAGGCCAATAAGAAACAAAGAGATCAAACACCCATACTTTGGAGTATATCTCTATGCATATGTATATATATATATATAAAAGGGCATTACTATAGAAGAATGCCTCACGCTAAAACTACCATAATATAGTAATGCCCTTATATAAATATAAATAAATATATTCTAGTGGAATAAATGATGGATTTTTTCCCTTATGAGTTTTTTCACGCTAACTACTTGATAAAATTCTTATAAAAGATTTTATCCTATTGGATTAATTATATATATACGTGTGTCTGTGTATCTATTGTGCGTAAATTGGAGAGATTAGGGCAAAAGTTGATGACAGTTTTATGTTTTCTGTCTGCTAGGAACCATGTAAATTATCTCTTTTAACTGAGAAAATGCCTGCTTAGTTTTGATGACCATTTAATTACGACTTATGGCTACAATATGTTTCTGGATTCTTAAACTATTTCAACATGAGTAATTCAGATAGGTGAATTTAAATAGTATGGTTGTTTGATCCCTTTGTTTCTTATTTACCCACACCTAATTATTCTATATATTCAAATGTTAAGTTTGAATGAGTTACTGATCCTAGTAATGTTGGATTTGTCCAGATCAATGTAAGAAATCTCACCTGTTTAAAATTTTACCTGATGATTGTGAGTTTTATGTAAGACATGATCCTATTAATAAAATTCAACCAAATCAGCTGTTGTAAATTTTAAATACCATTTGTGTTTATTTTTTATACCTAGACCACAGTAAGGACCAACCGCTGAGTCGGATCAATAGTTTAAATTGGATTTGGTACATGCAGAGCTACAGTATCCTACCAACATTTGATGTCTTTGTTGTTGTTTACTTCACTGTAAGCACTATGTTATTGTGCCTAGTCATTTCTGGCATCCTACATATCAATGAGCTTAGTTTCTAATGAATCTTTATAACTAATTTCTGTATACCAAATCCACTCATAAAGCTTTTGTCAGCCAGGTGCTATGCTATGGGACTGGACTAGAACCATGTGATTGGGAAGCAAACTTCTTACCACACAGCCATGCCTGCATCTATTAATAGAGAATAATTCAATGAAAATCTATTAAGTTTTATATCTTTTAGCATACATTCACTTATACTTTATCAATGTAATGTACAATTTCATTGTTGCACACAACATATCACCTGTTCCTTCATGTTTCCCAAGCATTATTCTGATAATCATCATCATCATCGGAATATATAATATGCATTCCAATGTCCTGAGTGGTCCTAGAGTATTAGGCTAGCTCTACAATGACTGCACTCTTCTAGTTATGACTGTTTATTGAATACAGCCAGGTACAACTGCATATATAGTGAACAATACTGCATCAGTAGTTTAACTAGTAATGATTAAGTTTTCTACTAAAACACTGTTCAAACAACCACAGCAATTCTTTGTCAACAGATATGGATACAAATACCAAAGATAAAAGATAATATTTGTAACATTTTTATTTTCTTTTTCTGGCATCTCCAGATTTTAATGCCTTAGGTGATCACTTTGCTTGTTTAATGTGTAGCGATGGTCTTACCAATCTCTAGTCTCCAGTAACATTTCTCTGACCACCTCTCCATATCTTTAAGTGCACAATACCCAAGAGACCAGAAGAAATTCGATATATTCAGTTCAAAAACCAGACATGTCATAATTGAGACCACTCTTTAGTTGCCTCAAAGACATGACAACCTCTCGGTGTCATGATAAAACTCACCCAGTGCACTTTATAAGTTGGTTCTGTTAGGACAGGAGAAAAGTATGAGTAAGACATGATCCTCTAACCCCATCTAGAAGAGCAGTGACTCGAAAGAAGAATTGACTCAAACCATGATAGCCTGTCTGTTCTATGCCATCATGGAAAATAGATGCAATTGATGGTGGTGGTGGTGATGAGGATGAGGATGAAATATTGTGTTGTGCAGTGTTTATCTAAATATAGTCATTGTCACATGATACTTTATTTTCAAAAGTTGTATCCAACTGAACAGCCAAACTATTACTATTGAACTGTCACCCTTTTAATAGACCATATTCCATGCAAACATCCAAATTGCCTGCAATAATATCAACCCACCTGGAAAATGAATTGCTTTGATTCCTTTTGTTATTTATTAACAGTGTTTCACAGCCGGTTGTTGGTATCTTCTGAATTTACAATAGTAATGAGAATTGGTTTGTTAACATAAATTTATATGTCTTATTAAGATATTATAATTACACTTTGGCTGAAAAAATATCTCTGAGATATTTGTGCTAAGATATTGTTTCAGACTAATATGGCTATATCAGTAATGTAAATTACAAAAGAAGACTGAAACAGATGTGTCTCTATTTTCCTACACAACCCAATGTATAAATTTGTTCATATACTTAGATTTTTCCATTTTTACTCCAGTATGCTTTGCTAATGAGGCCATAATAAGATCAAAATATACCAGGAGTTGTTGCCTATACATGCCATAATTAATAAAATTATATTAGTCATTGATTAATATTGTTTTATTCTCATTTAATAATCATTTCTAGTTATAGTTTTTTTTTAGTGTTTCTTGCATCAAATGTGATAGAACTAACTGAATTATTACTTTTCATCCAGATCTATGTTCATAAATTATCTATTTGTAAATACATCTATGAAAAAACAACCTACTCTTCTTTCTACACTAGCATATTTATTATCTCCTTTCCAAATATCACATCTTCCATTTACACATATTCATACTATTGTGCCTTTCTTCTGTACATATCATTTCAGTATCTCTAGTCAAGATTTACCTTCAAAATAACCTTTGTGTCAACTTTCCATTGTCCTTTTCACCTTATATTATTTATTTCAGGGTTTGTGGCAACATTGCCAATTCACGAAATTTGTCAGATTTTGAACACTGAAGACTGACATGATCAAAAATACAAGTAACTATTCTCTGTAACCTAAAGCAGCAATGAAGTTTATAAACAAATTATAATAAAAAAATAATTTCAAAAAATGAAGTTTCTCTTGGTTTATCTAGGTGTCTCTTAAGAACTGAAGTCAGTTTACTGGTGCCTTTTAATTCCAAGAATGGACTCTAGGAAAAAACAAAAACTGTCCAAATAAAATATCATGAAACTGTTTCTTTATGACTGAGACATCATCAGTCTTTATCAGATATCACTTTTTAGTTCAAAAGAAAATACATTGCAACTTCAGTATTTATTAAGAGGATTCATGCAATTTATTAATATTCTCCATGGAGGTATTTGATAACAGAATATTTTAGAATATTTGTGTAGTAATTATGGAGAATAAACTGGGTGAGAGTCAGGCTTGTGATCAAACAGAGCCTGAATCCAGTGACATATCTTATCAGACATATGAAGATACAGAGAAGGTATCATATTACTTTGACAATGATATGAAAACATTCGCACAATCTGATACCTTATTTAAGCAAAAATTACTTCATACAAGCTCAAAGCTTAAATATTTAAAAATTTATAGTAAAACAATTGCTAAAACCAGCTCTTTGTCTTTGCATAAAAATGTTCAGAAAGATAAGAAAATTTACCAATGCATAATCTGTGACAAAACTTTCTTTGACAGCAGTAATTTGACCAAGCATAAGCGTATTCATACAGGTGAAAAACCATACCACTGTGATATTTGTGGGAGAGCATTCTCTCAGCAAGGTCATTTGACTACACATAAGTATACTCACTCAGGTGAAAAACCATATCATTGTGATATCTGTGGCAAAAGATTCTCTCAAAGTGATAAATTAATTCTTCACAAACGAACTCACACAGGAGAGAAACCATATCAATGTGGTATTTGTGCTAAAACATTTTCACGAAGGTCTTATCTGAAAAGACACAAATACATTCACACAAGGGAAAAACCATATAGCTGTGATGTCTGTGGGAAAACATTCTCTCAGAGAGGCAATATGACTGTTCACAAACGTACTCATACTGGTGAGAAGCCATACCACTGTGATATATGTGAGAAAACATTCTCGGAATATAATAAATTGACTCGTCACAAACAGGTTCACACAGGAGAGAAACCATACCACTGTGATGTCTGTAGGAAAACATTCTCTGAGAGTACTGGATTAACTAGACATATACGCATGCACACTGGTGAGAAACCATACCACTGTGATATATGTGGGAAAACATTCTCTCAGAATGGTCATTTAACTCAACATGTTCGTATTCACACTGGTGAAAATCCATACCACTGTCATATCTGTAGTAAAACATTTTCTCAGAGAGGTCATTTAAAACTTCATGTACGTGGTCACACAGGTGAAAGACCATTCAGCTGTGATATTTGTGGTAAGGCATATGCTGATAATCAAAGTTTAACCCGTCACAAACCTGTTCATGTACGCAAATAAGAAACATCATGAAATCAAGACAAAATATCCATTAAATATGGTAGCTTTACTTATAAATCAAATGTCATGGAACATCATGAAAATTAGCTGAAAGTAAAGTTTATATAATGTTCTATTACTTGAAGTATTTGAGAATATTTTGTAACATTTTAAAGAAAATTATGTCTCAGTGTTGTAATATTTACTATTGTTAACTTTCTATAACACTGTTTTATCAGATACCAACCAAAATGTTTATTTGGTTGAGAAAAGTTTCAATAAAATATTCACACACAATATATTAAAATTAATTTCATTGATTTATGTTTCCTTATTGTGTTGTTTTTATGTCTGTCAAACTTGAAAAATCTCATGTTTGAGAAATTTCTGGTGTCAGGTTCTCTCAAATTGGATATTTTATTTTATTTTTTTTTGTTTTTTCCAGGATATCCTGGAAAATGTTAAATAAAATTGATGTGATAATGGAACTGAATGTAGATTTATGTTTGTCAATGTATCTGGTTTAATGTCAGTCAAAAATGAGGTGTTCAAATATTTTATAATTAAATTTTATATAAATGTGTAAAATTGTTCACTATTTACTTTGGATTAACATCAAACTTAATTTGGTTACACAGACATTTGTCACTATGTTTATTGATGCTGCGAACAGTTGACAGTTGTATTTTGTGTGAATTATTTTTGTGATTTAAAACTTTTGTTATCATATATTTCTGTTGAAATACATTGCCTTTGTTTCAGTTGATTTTGAAAATAAAAAAAAAATTAGTAAAATAACTTTGTCATTATTAAGCTGGTGTTTGAAACAAATTGATATGAAATTTTGATGGAAAGTTTTAATTTAGATCACTTTAAAACATGAAGTTTGAGTCATGGAACCAGGAGCAGTCTCAGGTAGGTTGGTGTCAAAAGAGTTAAGATTAAAACTGTAATAATCTATGAAAGCTATTTCATCTGTTCTGCAAAAGTAATTTTGTGTAGTTGGAAGAATGAGTTACTCTAAAAGTCCAACTTTAATTAGAATGACCTCCCTTTCATTCAAAATATTGAAGAATATGATAGCAAAAAATATAAATTATGAGGAGAGCCATGACTAACTGAAATGTTGATATTTGAAAGATACAGAATATAGTGTATATGTAGGCATTCATCAAGGTTTATTATTATCAATAACAGACTTCAGATATGGTTACAATATATGATGTCCCTATATGTTGATAATTTAATTCACTGTTTAGGTCAGGTTGGAGGTGATCTAAGGATCAGTGGCCTTATTAGCTTGTGGTGATGACTGCGGTATCAACAATTAGTAACTGCACAAGCATGCAGGTTCAAGCAAACTAGCAACATCCATGGAAGTCCCACAGTTATGTTTGAAAACTGAAAGACTGAAGTTTACAGAGACCTATGAAGTATATAATTTCTTTTGAAACTGCATTCTTTGCTGTGATGTTTGTTTCTTGAAGTAGAGTAAAGTTTCAAAGTTATTTTCTAAAAAGTATAAATCATCTTTGAAAATTATATTTGTTATACGCATCTCAATTTATCTTTCTTGTGATTTCTTATTTCTATTTTTACATCCTGAAGTAAATATACACTAGGAAGTGTTATATATAATTGTCTGTTAGAAAATATTAGTTCACTTCTCTTTGTCTTTCCATTGTGACTAAAATTATTAAAAATATGTTCAAGGAATAATAAGCAAACACTTTAAATAATCTTAACTATGTAACTATGCAATGAAATCAAAGATGTTAATTCTACTATTGTATGACTATGTTGATAATGCTTTAATAAAATTTTGATATATTGCACATCTTGCCTTTCATATCAAATAAGGGCATAAGACTGGACTTGAACATACACTCCCCTTGAATGAAGTATAGCAGCTGTCCTACAGTGAATTCTTAAAAAAACTTTACACATACACATGCATGCACACTTGACACATACATATATATTTATGTATGTATTTATTTCACATTGAAATAATTTGCAAATAATTTAAATGCTGTTTATAACAGTCGGCCACCTCATTGATTTTGTTCCATAGTTTAATAGAAATATAAATTTTTGTGTGCATATTAGATTATGTCTTTGATTTTATTTCATAGTTAAGCAAAACATACATCAACCCGAGCAGAATGATATTACAGATAAGATTTACAGATTAGTAATCTGTGTGTGTATCCATTCATGTGAGTTTGTATAAAATGTACGCATCCACAAAGTTCTGTATAAACTGTGTCCACATATATGATGTGATGACCCAGCTAATGCAATCCATTGGAACAGAATTAACCTACATAGTTTAGGTTTCAACTTTTCGAGTGTGGTTGATGCCAGTACCACTTGACTGGCTCCCATGCCAGTGGTATATAAAAAGCACCTACTACACTCTTGGAGTGGTTGGCATTAGGAAGGGCATCCAGCTGTAGAAACCTAGCCAGAACAGATTGGAGCCTGGGCAGCCTCCTGGCTTGCCAGTCCTCAGTCAAACCGTCCAACCCATGCTAGCATGGAAGACGGACATTAAACGATGATGATGATGATGATATATATATAATATAATATATTGCTGTACCACTGAAATTTAGGTAAACAAAGTGTATTACATAAAAGATAATGTGTGTGAGTGAGAGAGAGAGAGAACGAGAGTGTCACTTACACATACATGCAAAAAAATACATGATGTGCACCTTCACTCACTCTTTCTCTCTCTCCCACGCACACAAAAATGAAACACATTAGTTATGATTTTAGTTTCGGTGCCAAAAATTGAGAAGGGAAAATGATTTCTTTTTTCTTCTGAAACCTCTGCAATCTAGGATTAATATATCCAGTGATTTTAAGAGGTATGAAAAAGATATTTTGTTTGAATATTATACTTTTACTTGTTTCACACACACACACACACACACAAGTACTAACGTTTTTTCAGGAGAATTTTGTATCATTCTTTATCTCTCCTGCCCAGACTTCGTTACCACCACTTTCTCTACCTTCAGCATTTTCACTTATTCTATTCAATCTTCCCCCATATCCCGGAATCATTGGAATTTTTTGTTTTTCATTGACTGAATTCCGGTGACCAAATTTGCTACAAAACCCTTCGTCACCCACTGACTATCTCTTTCTCTCTCACTCTCTCTCTTTCTCCCCACACAAAAACAAAACAAATTTCGGCGCCAAAAATTGCAAAAAGAAAATCTATTTTTGGCGCCGAAATGTGTTTCATTTTTGTGTGGAGAGAGAGAGAGTGAATGAGTGGGTGACGAAGTTTATTTACCTAAACATTGAATGGGTAACAATCTATCATAATTATATATATGATCATCATCACCATCATCGTTTAACGTCTGCTTTCCATTCTGGCATGGGTTGAACGGTTTGACTGAGGAGTGGCAAGCCAGGAAAATCTATTCGGGATTATTATATATATTTTATCTAGTGATTTTAAGAGGTAGGAAAAAGATATTTTGTTAATATTTTACTCCATTTCACTCATATATACAAAAACTCTAACGTGTTTTTTTAAAGATGAATTTACTGTCTACCTCTCCACACTTCGTTACCACTAACTTCTCTAACCTCTACATCTTCACTTATTCATTTCAAACTTCTTTGAATTTTCAATCTAATGTAATCCACACTCTCTCGAAAACGTATTTCTGCAAAATGTTATCTAAAATTATGGGTAAAGAAAGAAATAGCAAAAAATATTTGAAAATGGTGGTGAACTTTCCGAGGATTCCACCCCACCTCGTTTTCCGGACCCCCAAAAGAGTTTTGTGACATATTAGGAGGTCACCG
>NC_068987.1:24063606-24075358 GCF_001194135.2 Octopus bimaculoides | reverse complement strand
CCACCTCACCCAACCCCGTTTTCCGGACCCAAAAATGGGTTTTGTAGCATATTAGGAGATCACCGGATTCATTCAACGAAAAAATAAAAAAATTCCAATGATTCCAGGATATGGTGGGGGGGGGGCGTTCTCCCTCCCACTTTTTTTCCGAACAAAAATAAGGAGTTTGTAGCTTATTAGGAGGTCAGGGTACTTGATTCCACGCAAAAAATCCGAGTTTTTTTTTTGTTTTGTTTGCTTTCTTAGTGAAAATCGTGCCGGTGAAAGAATCAAATAACACCCTTGATTCCACGTAAAAAATACGCAGTTTTTTTTTCTTAGTGAACGCGTGCGGGTGTATTTCTCAAAATTTACCGAATATTCTACGTTATTGAACGAAACAAACATATACTTATTCGGCTCCCTAGCCTAGGACATTCAGTCTGTAATAGGGGCGCATAAGATGCAGGACAATTTTTTTCATACACTCAAAAATTGAAAAGGAAAGCGCATTTTTTATATGCCAGCAAATAGTTATAGAAAGAGAAATCCTTTTACGAAAATGCAGCTGATAGATAGCTACTTAAAACTACGGAAGTGTGTCTAAATTTTGTCGCACTACAGTTAATGTCTGTTCATCCTTGTGTTATTGTACCAAATTTTGAGAAAAGACAGAAAGAAAACTATTGAATGTAAGGTTTTAGTATTTCTAATGGTAACATCTCTGTTGTGACAACTCATAATATGTATTAATGGTTACATGTTATTTTGCTTTTATGTTTAATCTCTATTATCTGTTCACTTTTAGAAATTTTTAGCCGACATTAAACATGGTAACCTCTAGTATTTGTTTATTAATTATCACATGTTATCACGATGTACTCCTTCGTTTTTTTCTCTCGTTGTCAACTGAGTGTTAATTCAGCCAAATCAATTTTTAGTCAGCCTTTATTTCTGACATCCAGGGAAATTTTCTATTTCATCGAGTCCTCGTGTGTGTACATAGATATATAGGTTTATCTTGTATTCATGCTTAATTATTGTATTTTAACAAGATATAATTAAACCAAAATGCGGTGGAAACATTAAATATATTTACACCCAACCGTTGATTGTATCTTCTCGTGTTATTTCTAATTAGACGTGTTAATCATCATATTAAGTAACAAAAGTTAAGTGAAAACTATTTTAAGATTTGCTCATCTTTTAAATCGTAGTGCATACTGTTGCTGTCATACTCGTAAACTTTATCATAAAATTCATCAGATTTTTCAAGCATGAGTTTCAATTTTGATATATTCTAATGTTGCAACTCTTCTGTCTTTTTCCTTTGCCTTTCAACATCGACACACTACTGTCAAAGAAGCACTGTTTATGCAGATCGAACTAATCGGCTCAGCAAACTTGTATTTATATCGTCGAGCCCTATATTTCTGTTTATGGTCAGAATGTTATGTATCAATTGTTGCGCTTGGCAGTATTGACGAGTCTTCAGACACAGTGGCCGGAAGCACTCATATGAAAATATAACTGCTGTTTTATTCTGAGTATGTTTTTTTTTCTCCAAACATTTAGCAGTCTGTAGTGGACATGTCCAATAAACACTCCTCCTCTCCCCTTTCTTTGTTATAAGGAAACGAAGTCAGAGCATAGGGGGAGACATCAAGTTGTAATAATGCTAGAATGAAAATGAGAAGTTACATTATGTAAACAGTAGCATTTAATTAACAAATATATTATTGTTATAATAATGAGGGAGACAAAATGTTTTAGAGCTGCAAAGAACTTTACTGTTGCTATTTCTAGCATGCTAGGGAATTTTTAATAATTGAATTTTGCTTGACGTTTTGGAAATGGATTTTTTTTTAATGAAATATGCAAACACTAGCTAAATTATTGCTTACTATGCAGATAACATCTTTGACTTATCTATTCGTTCACAGTATCTCTTCTGTTCTTTCTATGTATCCCATCATTATCTCCACTCTAAAGGACTTTTAGCAAAAGATATGATAGTCAGTAATATGACGCAGTACAGAAATTTATTAAACACCTTGTAAATCAATATGCAAAGGTTATCAGAATATACATTCAAATAACCATGATAAATTCGATTAGTACAAACATTAGTTTCATTCAAGAATGTCATAATGCAGAAAGTCAACTGTATACAGAGAGAATCAGAAGGCAATAATTTTATTTTAATCTAATAAAACAATTTATTTTACACACTTTTAGAACGCTGAACAATTGTGTGCAACAGGGACCTTTTATTGTGTACAAACCATAAAGTTTAGACCTCAGTCTGACAAGAATATAGTGGAAGACATGAATAGATTTGGTTTCACTTACTACATATTTACATGGGTTCAACTGCCTTTTAGATGAAGTTGGATATAAATTCCATAGTACAGACGCTAGTACTACTGAAGAGACTAAATTCTGCAAGCCGGATAAATTGACATAACACCATTTTGAGCATGGCCGTTGCCAGTACCGCCTGACTGGCCTTCATGCCGGTGGCACGTAAAGGCACCCACTTCACTCTCGGAGTGGTTGGCGTTAGGAAGGGCATCCAGCTGTAGAAACTCTGCCAAATCAGATTGGAGCCTGGTGTAGCCATCTGGTTTCACCAGTCCTCAGTCAAATCGTCCAACCCATGCTAGCATGGAAAGCGGACGTTAAACTACGACGATGATGATGATGAAACTCATCACAGCATACAACTTGACAGTCAAGAGAAAAATTAGGTATGAAGAGTCAGAATTACTCAGGAACATAATAACCAGGAAAGCATGTTCTGGATGAGGCTGATAGAATGAGAAGCTTCAAACGATGTGGTCAATTCAACAACGTACTAGCAGCAACTGAATTAACTTTGTTTGAAGGCACATTCTAGCCTTGGGTGGAAGTTGTTTGAATGTGTACAACGCCAACCCTACCTGGTTAGTGTCTGTCCAAACAACTAACTTGTGCTCCAGGAAAAAGAGAAATTTATCCTGTCTTCCTACAGACTCACCTGCACACTACATTATCCACTTGCACTTCATAGTCATCCTTATGTATGTTTTCTCTGTAACTATTTTCTCATTTTTCTTTATTATTCCAACATCTCTTTGTGTTACTATTTCATTGTCCTTTTTACCTTATATTCTTTATTTCAGGATTTATGGTGACATTGAGATGGTAATTGCTGATCCAAGATTTATCAAGGACTTTGGCATACTTTGAAGAAAGAAGACAGACATTATCAAAAAACTCAATTAACTATTCTTTATGACCTTGATTAGGTTTCTGTGAAGTTTAAATTATGGTTATAAACAGATAATACAATATAGACTTGATAACATAATATCTATCTTGGTTTACGTGTAATTTCTTTTGTATCTGAGTGTCTATCGAAAACTAGGGTCAGTTTACTTGCTGGTTTTTAATTCCAAGAATGGACTCTAGGAAAAAACAAAAACTGTCCAAATAAAATATCATGAAACTGTTTCTTTATGACTGAGACATCATCAGTCTTTATCAGATATCACTTTTTAGTTCAAAAGAAAATACATTGCAACTTCAATATTTATTAAGTGGATTCAAGCACTTTAGTATTCTCCATGGAGGTATTTGACAATAACAGAATATTTTAGAATATTTGTGTAGTAATTATGGAGAATAAACTGGGTGAGAGTCAGGCTTGTGATCAAACAGAGGCTGAATCCAGTGACATATCTTATCAGACATATGAAGATACAGAGAAGGTATCATATTACTTTCAAAGTGATATGAAAACATTCACACAATCTGATACCTTATTTAAGCAAAAATTGCTTCATAAAAGCTCAAAGCTTAAATATTTAAAAATTTATAGTAAAACAATTGCTAAAACCAGTTCTTTATCTTTGCATAAAAATGTTCAGAAGGATAAGAAAGTTTATCAATGCATAATCTGTGACAAAGCCTTTTCTGACAGCGGTAATTTAACTAAGCATAAACGTATTCATACAGGTGAAAAACCTTACCAGTGTGATATTTGTGGGAGAGCATTCTCTCAGCAAGCTCATTTGACTACACACAAATATTCTCACTCAGGTGAGAAACCATATTGCTGTGATATCTGTGGGAAAAGATATTCTCAAAGTCATAAATTAACTATTCATAAACGAACTCACACAGGAGAAAAACCATATCAATGTGGTATTTGTGCTAAAACATTTTCTGGAAGTTCTTATTTGAATAGACACATATCCATTCACACAAATGAAAAGCCATACAGCTGTGATGTCTGTGGGAAAGCATTTTCTCAAAGAGGTAACATGATTCATCACAAACGTATTCACACAAGTGAGAAACCATATCACTGTGATATCTGTGGAAAAACTTTCTCTGCTTGTCAAAGTTTAACTATTCACAAACAGGTTCACACAGGAGATAAACCATTTTACTGTGATATTTGTGAGAAAACCTTCTTTGACAGAACTGGATTGACTAGACACATACGCACACACACTGGTGAGAAACCATATCACTGTGATATTTGTGATAAAACATTCTCTCAGAATGCTCATTTAACTCAACATTCACGCATTCATACAGGTGAGAAACCATACCACTGTGATATCTGTGGTAAAACATTTTCTCAGAGCAGTCATTTGACACTTCATGTACGTGGTCACACAGGTGAGAGACCATACAATTGTGATATTTGTGGTAAAGCATATGTTGATAAGCAGAGTTTAACACGTCACAGATCTGTTCACACAGGCAACCCATCCAGTGCCATGTCTGTGAAGAAGCATTTTCTAAAAGTGGTACTTTGATCCCAAAGAAAGTCAAATGATAAAACAGTAGAATTATTTTAAAAGAAATTGTATATATAATTACTTCGTAATGGAATTTCTGTGTGACAGTTAATGTAATGTTATAAACATTATGCAAAATATTTGAAAGCCATGTTTATATACTATTGTTTTGTTAATTGAATTATTAAAGAATATTTTGTATTATTAAATATCATATTGTAATATTTATGTCTTTCTAAAACAATCTTCCCAGTCTTATTTTTATTATCATCCATCAGAATGAAATGGAATCTCTATAACCTGCTGATTAGAAACATCCTCGCCCCTAACCAGATGCCACTTCTATAACTTCACCTCAAAAATACACCTATAAGCAATCTAAAATCCCAGAATAATGTCACTCAAAATTTTAACCAACTTCATCTACCTCATTACATGCAGACTTTGCAATGCACTAGACAAACGAAACAGGACAGCATTTAGATGATCGTTTCTGTGTAGGTCTCTTAGTATTCACCATTACATACCCATAGCTTACTATTTTGGCTCAGCTGGCTGCTCCATTTACCACATTTTGGTAACCAGATTTTTCCAACACCAGTCTTCTATATTCTCACAAACAAAAAGTTTATGTACCTTTATATTTGATACTACCTCTCACATGGGGGCTGAATGAATAATACTTATTGCAATTTTATTCCCTTGACCATTGGTGTTTAAGGTTGGATTTGGATGCATTGATTATTTAATATTGCGCTCATTAAGTTATGTATGTGATGTTCCTTTTTAAAACTTCACTTAAACATCCCAGATGATTCATTTTACTTGTGCTTACATTTAATATGAAATAATACTTTTAGTAAAATCTTTTTATAGGATATTAATTGTGGAATGTGTGTTGTTTTCAACAATGCAAAGAAAAAAAGAAAAGTAAAGCCAGGACTGATTTAAGTTACTTTGGGCAGTCTTTGTATTTATCAATGAGGGTTCTCTCACCCATGCCTTTGGGTCAAAGGAAAGGCAAGCCTATATATCTGACATAGACAACCAAGATTCAGAAATGCTAGATCGAAAAACTTTAATGAGGCCTCCATTTGTACATTTAATGGATGGCCACAATCATTAAGTTTGTCTATTCTTGCCAACAGATAATGTTTTTTGTCCTGCCAGAGTGTTCATCCAGCCTCCATAAACTAAGGTAAAGCCCCAGTGTATTGCCAGTTAAGTTACCAACAGCCTAACCGTGAGACTGATAGGCTACCATTAGCAGATCATTTACATAGTAAAGAACTATAAACCATAAATGTGCCACCAACACAATTTTAACCATAGATTTAATTAACAAAAAGAAGATTGAAGGTTGGCCATGGCATACACAAACATAATCACATGAAAAAAATCACATCTTTATTTACTCCAGTATAACATAATTGTTTCACGCTACTTGTTTGGTACTTCATATTTGCAATAATAAAATTCTCTGAAGGACAAGATTTAGGCTAACTCTTACATCAAAATATGCATTTATATTCTGTAGAAATAACTGATTAAAATGGATTTTCTAATGTAAAACCACTGATAAATTAACTGTGTCAGTAAAATATAACCAGACTAGATCTTAACCTTTTCATTACCATATTTCTGTTGAAATTCACTGCCTTTCTTACAAAGAATTTTGAAATTAACATAAAATTTTGTCAAATAACTTTTGTTATTATCAAACAGGTGTTTGGAACTTGATTTAACATGAAATTTTGAAAGGATTGAATTTAGATCACTTTCAAGCAGGGAAATTGGTATCACAGAACCAAGGACAGTCTCAGATGTCTTGGTATGAAAAAGGTTAAGTTCATCCATTCTAAATCAGTTGAAAATGTAACCACTACACATTTTCAAACAGTAATACTTTTCAAAACTACAAATTCATAGTTTAGGCCAGGTTAAAGATTACCTTGACACTAATTCTAAATCACAATGTCATAGAGGCTTCTGGAACAATGTTCACAAAAGTTCAACTCTGACAGAAAGAACTGTAAAAATGGTTCTAAGTAGTGAAGTTATATTTTCACAGAAATCAATACAGCAGCAATTACATATATATATAAATCAACTACTTTAGGAAGTTGAGAATAAATATTACAACTGCATGAATCACCAACATCTCAACTTGATATTTGCTACTTTATCCATTAGGTCATCTGACATGTTTCACGGTTAACCTGAAACTGGTAGGAGATACCTGCATTACGTGCCACATAGTAGGATCAAACACAGAATGATATGGTAAGAAAGTAAAGTTGTTAATCACACAATTATGGTTATGTAGGGTGATCAAAAAGAGTCATGAATTGACATAGACAATGGAAGGAAGTAATGACACCTGGTCTAAAACTGCTAAGCAACACATACAATTGGTTTGAGATAGACAGAGTTTATGTTTTATTGTCCAACAGTTTTAAACACGAAAAAAAATATATATATAAATTTTCTTTTAAATGTTAAAATAAAACCATGAAGGTGATGATATTGGAGAAAAGCCACTAATTTGGACAAAGAGTAGACCTATAACTTTACCCTACATTATCCTTTGATGTACTTGAACACATCATCAGTGATGTTTCCAGAGACCATTGGATGTTCCAGGTCTTTCAACAATCAAGCCCACCAGCCAGAGTTGATCAAGCCCCAGCTTTTGTCCTATTAGCACTAACCCTCCCAGGGTTCACATCTTCTAATTCACTGCCACTTTGAGGCAACCTCTGCTGCTTCCATTGACAACTTAATGGTCTTCTGCCGTCAGGCCTATGGTACTTAGCATAATTATAACTGAATATGAAGCAACTAACATGCAGATTTGCATATATATCATACATTTTACATGATTTATCATGCAGTGTTTTTATGTGTGAAAAACCAATGTAATAGACAGGACATGGATATGTTGCTTGTTTTGTGATATAATTTATTCATGTTTGGTGATGGTTCCAATGTTCACAAAATGGACTCTGTCAGTACAATACAATCTCAATTTATTAAATGTGCAATGAGGATTCCACCTATATTCAGACCAGGCATGACCAGCTCTGAAAACTTAAAAGGCATGAATGACTACAGGAATTTTTTTCAACCAATTTCAGCAAGCAATGTAACCAGTAAGGCAGTAGACTTTAAAGACAACTGTGAATTCCTGCCAAATTGTATTTCTAAAAGTTTTGCTCAATGTTATTTAAAGTTGGAATATTGAACCTTTGGTGCTACACAAAATTCTGTTACTCAGTTCCATAAGAGATGCTCTCACTTTCTTCTACTTGTTTTTTGCAATAACAAGCAAAAGGTTATCAAACTTGGGTTGTAATGCTGGCATACATATTTATATACATGCAAATATCTTTCCATATAATTACTAGCCTTGCTCTGTTTATACTATGTACAGTTATACATAACACTATCAACTAAAGTATTATTTTCATCTTACGCAGTTTAAAACTTTAAATATCACAAAACATACTTTTATTACAATTTATACATTGTATATATGTAAATACAATTAATTGATTAATAAATATATGAACTGCAAAACATTAATTGATGGGTAATTCATGTAGAACACAGCCTCTTACCTTTACCACTCACTTCTACCTAATTATCATGATCAACCTGACAAATTGTTGTTGTTGTTGTTGGCACTCCGTCGCTTACGTTGTCGAGGGTTCCAGTTGATCCGATCAACAGAACAGCCTGCTCGTGAAATTAACGTGCAAGTGGCTGAGCACTCCACAGACACGTGTACCTTTAACGTAGTTCTCAGGGATATTCAGCGTGACACAGTGTGACAAAGCTGACCCTTTGAA
Organism: Octopus bimaculoides; assembly: GCF_001194135.2. Taxonomy (NCBI): domain Eukaryota; kingdom Metazoa; phylum Mollusca; class Cephalopoda; order Octopoda; family Octopodidae; genus Octopus; species Octopus bimaculoides. The sequence continues at coordinate 24,066,735 of NC_068987.1, read as the reverse complement.
TTACAGGCACAACGGAAACAGGAAGTAAGAGTGAGAGAAAGAGTACAGCAGGGTTTGCCACCATCCCCTGCCGGAGCCTCGTGGAGTTTTAGGTGTTTTTGCTCAATAAACACTCACAATGCCCGGTCTGGGAATCGAAACCGCGATCCTATGTCCGCTGCCCTAACCACTGGGCCATTGCGCCTCCACTCCTGACAAATATAATATTTAAGGACATTGTTTGAATAAGTGAAACAAGTTTATTGCTTATAGACATAGTTCATTTCAGATTACAGCATTCAATGTATCTTTTCTAAAGACAATAGTGTATGATTTAAAAGAAATTTTGTTGCATAGAGGCTCTCTCTTTGGTTCAAACTTTTATGATTCATCTTCCGTTCAGGTCTTTGCTAAATTACTATTCTGAGGCAATGTTTACCATAGGTTATATTTTAGTGCCATGCTTTATGTCTAGTGTGAATGTGTTTATGATTTGATAAAATTCCACTATGAGAGAATGTTTTACCACAAATATCACAGCAGTATGGCTTTTCACCAGTATGAATACGTTTGTGACTAGTCAAATGAGTATTCTGAGAGAATGCTTTCCCACAGATATCACAGTGATATGGTTTTTCACCTGTATGGAAACGTTGGTGAATGTTTAAGCTATCATGTCGTGAGAATGTTTTACCACAGGTTTCACAGTGATAGGGTTTCTCACCTGTGTGAAGACGTTTATGGATTGTTAATTTACCACTTTGAAAGAAATTTTTCCCACAGATATCACAATGGTATGGTTTCTCACCTGAGTGTATACGTTTGTGACACGTTAAGCCGCTGTTGTGGGAGAATGTTTTATTACAAATATCACAGTGGTATGGTTTTTCACCAGTGTGAATACGTTTATGACATGTTACACCACTAGTATGTGAGAATGTTTTACCACAGATATCACAGTGATAGGGTTTCTCCCCTGTGTGAATACGTTTATGACAAGTCAAAGCACTATTGTGAGAGAATGACTTACCACAAATATCACAGTGGTACGCTTTCTTCCCTGTATGAACACATTTATGACTAGTCAAATTACTATTCCCACAGAATGTTTTGCCACAGATATCACAGTAATATGGTTTCTCACCCGTGTGAATCCGTTTGTGACGATTTAATTTGCCTCTCGCAAGGAATGTTTTACCACAAATATTACAGTTGTATAATCCATCACCAATGTGGAAACATATATGACAAATTAACTGACTTCTCTCAGAGAATGTTTTATCACAGGTGTCACAGTGATAGAGTTTATCTGAAGTGTGAATACATTTATGTAAAGACAAAAAGTTTTTTATTAGGAATCGTTTACCACAAATTTCACATTGGTAACGGAGTGAGCTAGTGTTGAGTATCTTATGTTTTGAGGTATTAGTTCTTTGTGCAAATATTTTACCGTTGTTACTACTGAGATTTGATTTCTTTTCAATGTACATTGTTTGATTAGATACACAAAGATTATCAGGGTGTTTTTCACCATGAACCTCACTCCTACACAGTTTCCCATCCATAATTTACTCTTTTGCCAATATTTCAAAGAAGAAGCAGATATCAGACACAACAAAAATATAGTTCTGGTGTAATGTCAAATTTTCTCCAATATGACCATCACCATCTAACCAATATATTTCCAATCAACACCACAATTATTAATGAAATTTAATCATAGTTAGATAAACTGTCACAAGCTTTCTTGATGATAATGTAATTCTGCAGTCTTTAAAATTTCATACATTGGTTGATGTTCTCTCAATGTCAACAGAAAATCTGAAATAAAAATTAAAAAATAGACAAAATCTCTATATAACAGCCAAATAATTGTTGGTTGATTGATTTCTCTAATCATGCTTTACATTGTATAAAGAGAGGGAGTTAACATAGTGGTGCATAATGAGGGCATATACGAGGCTTGGTGTCAGGCAATAACTTTCTGAAAAATAGACATTTTTTTAATGAAATTTTGTAAAGATAGGCCTTCAATGGAGTAGATTGCAACAGTATTGATAATATTTAGAAACATAACATATTTGTTGCAAATTTACAAATGAGAAATTTGCTTTCGTAGCGGGAGAGAGAGATACTATATGTCCCGGTGTCCTGTCCCATTAGCAAATTTGTGCCGTTTGGCTATGAAATGTCTCGGAATGTTCATATAATAGATTATGTACTCTAATTCTAAGAAGGTAAAACTAAAAATGTTGAATTTGGCAAGGAGTCCTAACCCTGCCATGTATGATTCAAACACAAACTAATGAACATACTCATGTCACAGGTGAGTGTAAGCCTAGCACTATGTGTCTTTCCCAGGTGTCCAGTGGATGTGTAGTGAAGGCGCATGGCTTAGTGGTTAGTGTATTCGGCTCACGATCGTAAGATTACGAATTCGATTTATGGCGACAAGTTGTGTCCTTGAGCAAGACGCTTTATTTCACGTTGCTCCAGTCCACTCAGCTGGCAAAAAAAATGAGTTGTTCCTGTGCTTCAAACGGCCAGCCTTGTTACATTTTGTGTCACGCTGAGTCTCCCTGAGAACTACGTTAAGGGTACGCGTGTCTGGGGAGTACTCAGCTACTTGCACATTCATTTCACAAGCAGGTTATTCCATTGATTGGATCAACCGGAACACTCGTCGTCGTAATCCGCAGAGTGCCAGTAAAGTGGCTGTATGGCGTACCTATGTTGTATTAACACTCTCAAGTCACAAGGATTTGATTAAAAATAACTAATTCTCGAGATTCAGGATATATTATACGATTAATAGAAGTTTACGGATTTCCCCAAGCATGTTCTAACTCGCTGTTTGAAGTTCAGAAATATATTAAAAGAAACAAAAAAATGCACATAATGGAAAGTTCTTTACACAAGCACCTACAGTTTGAAGATTATCCTGATTTAAACCCAAGTAATTTTGGTATGCTTATCTGTGTGTGTGTGCGTGCGTGCGTGTAAGAAAGAAACTTGTGGAATCGGCAAAATATAAAGAAAAAAATTAGTTACAAATGTTTAGGGAAAGAAACTAAAAAAGATAATAAATACCCGAAAATACAGTCTGTTGATAGTTAGGCTTATGTAATTTCTCGTCACTTAGTGTAATAG
>NC_068987.1:24045328-24062794 GCF_001194135.2 Octopus bimaculoides | reverse complement strand
GAACAATTCTGCCATTTCATTGCCCTGTAAAATATTTTTACGAAAAAGCGGCTAATGATACATTCATCAGCTCTTTATTAAGGAACAAAATGTTGGATTTCACTTCATTTCTAAATATTATTGCATCAAATAATATGAAAATACGGAAGGAAAACAGTAAGTTGATCTATTGTCAATAGCTAATTGCTAAACAGGGTATTTTAGTATTTCTCGTGCAAATATCTTTGTTGTAACAATCCGTGATATGTATTAATGGTGAGATGTTATTTACATTTATGTTTAATCTCTATTGGCTAAAACTAACAAAAATTTCGAATTTTAAAGGGTTGTAACATTTTCATTTTTAAATAATGTAAAAAAAAAAAAAACCAATGTGATTTTCATAACTAGCAGGTAAAACTACATTAATGTTGAAAATTCAAACCAAACCAGGTCGTACGAACGAAAAAGATAACTACCTTTAATAGCTTTTGTGTTAACATGTATTAACTATTCTATGATACGACAGGAAAAGTGCCATATTAGAAATCCTATCTAGAGACATTCTGAAAACAGAACATTCCTTTAACAAAGAATTTGTTTCTACTTTATTTAAACAAGACATTGAAACAACATGAAAGTGAGCGAGTTTGAACTAGGTTTCTATAACACGCCACCCTACTTTTGGACATAGCTTTTTCTCAAGCTACATTTCATTTTCAAGACAGGTTGTAATTCCAGGAATATTTGGCTACTATTTCTCGCATTCATTAATCACACATAGGCTCTCTTGTAGTAAGCAGAGGTGGTTCTGTTAGCATGGATAGGTGGATATAAAGACATTTAAATCAATCTGTGTATACATACTATTACTCTAAACTTTCTATATTTTAACACTAATAAAAAATATTCTGCTCGTCTAAATCTATTATCCCTGTATTTTTTTTCCTTTCAAAATTTTCATTTGTTTCCACTATATGTGTCTGTCCTCTGTAGATAACGTCCGTACTACATTATATCATTATATTCTTCACTTCAGGATTTGTGTAGATACTGAAATAGTAATTGCTGATATCAAGAAATTTGATTTTGAAAACAGAAGATTATCATTATCAAGAACACAATAGATTGTAACAGAGACAGAACATGAAGATTCAGTTTGGTTTATCTGTAATATCTTTTCATATCAGTGTGGATCTTGAGAACTGGAGTCTGCTTACCTGCTGATTTTTGTTTGCAATATTGAACTCTAGGAAATGAAACTGTCCTAATAAAATATCTTGTAATTATTTCCTTATGAAGGAGATATCTTCAGACTTTGTGAAATCTCAACTTTTATTGTAAAAGAAAATTCATTCTAACTTTAGTATTTAAGAAGTTTCATAGAATTTGCTTACCTTCATTGAACATTATAAATTAATCTACTTTTTTTTAAAAGTATATTATTGAAGAAAGAAGAAAATTATGGAAGAAAAGCTTTGTGAAAACCAGGTTTACGATCAAACACAGCCTGAATCCAATGACATATCTAATCTGGTATATGTAGATGTAGAAAAGCAATCATGTCCCTTTGACATTCATAAGAAAACATTCACACAGTCCAATGTACTGCTTACAAGCTTTAAGGTTAAAAAAATTTACAGCAAAGCAATTGCAAAAACTCGTTTATTCTCAAAGGGTGTTCAGTCAGATCAGAAAGATTTTGAATGCTTAATTTGTGGTAAAGTATTCCTTCAGAATTCATATTTGACTAGACACAAACTGACTCACAGAAGCAAGAAACCACACCACTGTGATATCTGTGACAAAACCTTTTCTGTCCGCAGTACTTTGACTAATCATAGACGTATTCATACTGGTGAAAAACCATATCACTGTGATATTTGTGGGAGAAGTTTCACTCAGCTAAATCATTTGAGTAGACACAAATATATTCACTCAGGTGAGAAACCATTTCACTGTGATATCTGTGGGAAAACATTCTCTCAGACTGACAGCTTAACTCGTCACATACGTATTCATACAGGTGAGAAACCATATCAGTGTGGTATATGTAGTAAAACATTCGCCCGAAGTTCTAATTTAAATGTTCACAAATACATTCACACCAGTGAAAAGCCACACTGTTGTGATGTCTGTGGGAAAACATTCTCTGGAAGAGGTAACATGACTGTTCACAGACGTACTCACACTGGTGAGAAACCATACCATTGTGATATCTGTGGGAAAGCCTTCTCTGCATATTATACTTTGGCTAGTCACAAACAAGCTCACATAGGAATTAGACCATACCGCTGTGATATTTGTGGGAAAACATTCACGCGTAGTAGTAGGTTAACTAATCATATACGCATCCACACAGGTGAAAGACCATACCACTGTAAAACCTGTGGAAAAACATTCTCTCAGAATGTTCATTTAACTCAACATGTACGGGTTCACACTGGTGAGAAACCATACCACTGTGATATCTGTGGTAAAACATTCTCTCAGAATACACATTTAAAGATTCATATACGTGGTCACACAGGTGAGAGACCATACAGTTGTGATATTTGTGGTAAAACATTCTCTGATAATCAGCATTTAACTCGCCACAGACCTGTTCACACTGGTGTGCAACCATATCGCTGCAACATCTGTGGTAGGACTTTCTCTAAGAATAAAATTTTGACTAATCACAAACAAAAAGCACATGAAAACCAAACTGTAAAACAAGGGAAATAATTAAAAGAATTTGTAAAATTATTACTTTATGACATAATGGAATTAATACCGTGAATGTTTAAAGAACATCACAGAAAATTAATGAATGCCATGTTTATATAATGTTACTTGAATTATTTGAGAATATTTTGTAACATTTGCAAAAGGTTATAAATCAGTGTGTTGTAATTTTTATTAACTGTTAACTTTCTAAAACAATTTGTTTTGTATATCACCCAAATATTTTACATAGTTAAGAAAATTTTCAATAAAATTTTTCATACACTGATTAATAAAAAAATAATCTTTCTGATTTGCAATGTTTACAAACTACAATTTCTTTTTTTACTCTCTCCAACACAATCTGGAGAATTTCCAGAACATTCTTCAGCATGATTAAATAAGTGTATATAGATTTACATGTGTAAATGGGACGGACCATTTATTTAAATAACAAATAAAATTGATGTATTTTATAATTAAATTTTAATATTTTATCTGCTTACAGACATTTGTCGCTATTAAAATGTTATGAGCTGATGATAGCTGTGTTTCGTTATGGAATTACTTTTGTGATTTTAAATTGAAGTTGCAATAATCTACAAAGTATATCTTTTATCAGTTATTTCCAGTATAGTAAGTTTGTGTAGCTGGAAGAAGGGTGATTTACTGTAAAAGTCAGGTCTTAATTGAAAAGAGTTCCCTTGCAGATTACTGCATTTAAACTATTATAGATCATCATTATCATTTTTAATGTGCACTTGTGTATGTTTGCATGAGTTTGTTGAGGCAGATCTTATGATGGCCAGATACCCTTCCTGTCACCAACCCTCACTTGTTTCTAAGCAAATATTTTTCCATGGCCATATAAGTTTTTTGCTGAATAGGGAAAATGAATGACACTGACTGACACTCATTTACAAATATGCTATGTTAATGGCAAGGAGACACAAACTTATATATATATATATAAATAAAACTTAACTGAATCCACAGAAGCTGACCATGCTATGCAATCACATATGCTTGATGCCAGTCATGATTCTAATGGCAGATGCTATACATTGATTCAAGATCCAATTTGATCATATAAATTCTCTTTTCAGCTGTCTACCTTACCATTTAGGTCATTCTGAAAATGACTCTGGTGTAACATCAGAAATGACTTTGTTTTGTGAACAGCAGAATGCATCACCAAAACCAAGGGAGGTATCTTTTGAGAAAGAGCTCTTGAAAAGAATCACTCTATCAATGACAACAAACATCAGAATTTGACACAAAATCCAAAACATGGAGCGTCAGCAAAGATTTTTGTACTGATTTTGTGCTCTGTGTTGATGCTCATGAAGAAATTTTGTCGCAGAAGGACAATGAATATCTTGGCTGTGATGCCTCATTAGTTGTTGCAAGAATATGTATCATCCTTCTTAAAGAAAGAGAGGAAGCCTGTGTCACTCCAGTCTTGTGGGAGAGATTTTAAGTCTCCTGTTCCTAGATGCAAGTGATTACACAATGCAACCAGGAAACCAAGACATTGAAACAATTTGTGAGGATCTTACCAGACAAACCATCAACACCTGGGGCCTTGTTCCGAAGTTTGTGGTTAGATTTGCACACCTTTATGTTTTAGGCACTCAGATAATATGTAAAGAATGGTATCTATGAACAAATCATAGTTGAGTAGGGTCATAAAATGGTCACATCTTTGACTGTGATGTTCATCAAAATTCAAAATAACTACACCTTGAATACCAAGAATTGTTTTTTTGTTGATATGTAGCCCTTCACAGTTGACTTAAGTTGGTGCAGTTTTCATGAATCCTCAACAGGAGCTATTTGTTTCATGTCCAGAGCAACAGTATACCAGTATTCATTGCCGACAGCATAGACAAAATGAATTGTTTGTCTTTTGAGTAGCTGATAGTTAATGGTGTCCAAGCACAATTAGAACTCTCAATGAATTCTGTAGTGCAGTCTGATGTCCAATCCTTTTGCTTATTCCTGGTAAACCTGAATTCTTGAGTTGTTAATCTTTACATGTGATGCTTAAAATTGTGCTACTTGTTTTCAGCCTGGGTTTCAGTTTGTTAAAGAGTAACCAAGCCACTAAAGCAGTTTCACAGTTCAAGCTAGAAATGCATGATGGTGTCACTGATTAACTTCTGAATTACATCATGCCGATCATTCCCAAGAAGTTTGAAATAGTGCTATTCGTGGTTAGCAAGACCACGAGTAAAAAAGCTTTATTTTATTTTGCAATAAAAAGGAAATAGAATTAAAAGATGCTTAAGTTGAGAATTAAATATGCAGGATCTTGAAATTTGTCTGAGACCAAAGGCAACCTATGTGTTTAAAGAGAATTCTTGGCAGAACTAAATTTCTGCCCCCACCCCACAGACTTTGGGTGATCATAACTTTCAGAAAAATGGATATTTTTTAATGAAATTTTCTACGAATATGTATTATATCATGTAGATTCCGAATATATAATTTTTTTTTTGTGGGAGAGTGTTTTAGGAGGGGGAGAATTTCGGAAAATTCACTGGAGTCCACTTCAATTCATTTTAACTTTAAGGAAAATGGAAATTTTTTATAGAAATTCTCTACAAATATACCTCGGACTATTTAGATTCCGAGGATATAAGGATTTTAGGGGAAAACAATTGGGGGTTGGAGTGTTTTGGAACAAGTCGTCCATATTTGTTTCCTTTTCTGTTTTGTGCATCCGTAGATTTCTACAGAAGTCCAGACAACGAAGGCAAATGACGCCCTCACCAGAAAACTCGTTGTGCTAAAAATAACAGCTAAAGGTCTGGTATACAGAAATATGTTATTATGACGACTTAACTGTTGCATACGATCTTTTTTTTTTTCACTTTAAGTAAATTCCCAGGTAAACGTTTCTAATAGAAAGGCAGAAGACACCAGAAGCAAAGATAAGGAATATACACGCACAGTTAAATATAACAGTGTAAAGTATAATTCGTTACATGATCTCTATAATAAACATGGGCGTAATTTAGTATTGACTCGAATTCTATAAACGTACTACTCGGTAATTTCCGTGAGCACGTGTTGTCTTGTCAAATGTTTGGGTAAACCTCATCACCCACTCACTCTCTTTTTCTTTCTGTCTCTCTCTCTCTTTATTGCACTCATTCTCTCTCTCTCTCCACACAAAAATGAAACTCATTTCGGCGCCAAAAATTGGAAATTTATTTTACAATCTGGGATTATTATATCCAGTGATTTTAAGAGGTAAGAAAAAGATATTGGCATAACTAGGGGTAAAACCCTGTAGTTATGCCAAGATGGGCAGGAGATATTTTTGTTTTAATATTGGCAAAAAAGTGCCTTAATATTATACTTCGTTTCACACATACATGCAAAAACTGTACACACTCTAACTTCTATAACCTCTGCATTTTCATATATTCATTTCAAACTTCTTTGAATTTTCAATCTAATGTAATCCACACTCTCTCGAAAACGTATTTCTGCAAAATGTTATCTAGAATTATGGGAAAAGAAAGAAATAGCAAAAAATATTTGAAAATGGGGGTGGGGGTGAAGTTTCCGAGGCTTCCACCCCACCTCACCCCGTTTTCCGAGCCTAAAAAAAAGGGTTTTGTAGCATAGTAGATCACCGGAATTCATTCAATGCAAAAAAACAAATTCCAATGATTCCGGGATATGATGTGGGGGTATTTATTTTTGAAAAATTGAAATTTTACAAAATTTTTTTTTTTCAGAATCATAATCTCCGTATTTTTCTACGTATTTCACCAAAAAAATTTTAGTTCAATAGAAATTTCAAACTTCTGATTTTTGGCAATTTTCCGGAATCTCTGTATCCGAAAACCGAAATCTGTAGTTATGCAGAATTATTTTTACGAAAGTATGGCTTATTATTCGATAGATTGATCACGGTTTTCTGTGAAACAAGTGAATTAAGCTAAAAGAATATCTAAGAAGTGTATTATGTCTGTTAATACCTATATATTTATTTCACCTATCAATACTGTGGCATCAAAGAATGAGGTAAGACACAAAGAAAACAATAAGTTAATCTATTATCAGTAGCTAATTATTGAATATGTTTTAGTGCAAACATCTTTGAACCACCCTCAGTATGTATTAATTCTGAGATGTTATTTACATGCAGGCTTAATTTCTATTTAAAAATAAGCATTGGTGACGCTCAGTTTAAGAAACTATTTACTAATAATGACATTGAAGTATTTGTCATTAATTGTAACGTATTGTCACAATGTTTTCCCAGTTAAAGCAGTTTCAATTTTGACGAGATATCTGTGTATATATTTTGGTTTATCGTGTTATTGTACTTAATTATCGTCACTTTATCGAAAGACATCAGTATTGGTAATAATCCCAAAGCAATTAAAACCATTGTTTGTTCCCTACGTTGTTTGTAGTTTCTCGTCTCTTATCTCTGCCCAGACTTGTTAACATAATATATAATTAGGCAAGCCATCGTTTTTGGTTTTATTATGCTAACATCTTCATATTTCCCGGTCTTTATCCACATATAGATCGAGTATTCCTACGATTTCTTTCACATTTTCTATCCCGGTGTTCCTCGTCACTACCACAGGTGCTTCTCATACCAAGAGGGGCACTACCAGAAAAATTAGTATTGTTGCCATTCTTGTCATTATCCTAGCTTGCTAGTGTGTGTGCCGCCCGGGGCGGCGCTTCCGTTTGCCGCCCCCGGACCCCACAAAAAACACATTGCCTACAGCAGAACCCAAAAGTGCAGCCCCTACCGCCCACACTAGCTACGCTAGTGTTTAAAGTGACTACGTTTAGGCTTAATTTGGTCTGTATGAAGCAAAGATCCAATCCCATTCCTCGTAATGATAGCAGTATTGTTTCCAGCTTGCATCACAAAGTATTCCAATTCTGTATTCGAATCATTTTTTATACCACATCTGCTGGTGTATGGGGGAGGACAGTGTAGGGTGCACGGAATAAAAAGAACGTCTGCAGTAACTTCTAGTTAAATAATAGATTGCTGAATATATTTATTTTTAACTTTTGTCATCGAATTCTTCATGAATTATATATTCATGTAAAATGTAAATAAAGACCCATTGGATCTACGTTTCCTTCATATGATGCTTTAGCACTCATCTACGTATATTTTGTCATTGTTGTGTTCACTTTCGTTGTCAAACACAGCTCGTATCTCCTTATTCCATTATAGAAGATCTATAACTGGGTTCAATTTTTGTAATCCAGTGGTTGCTAACGAAGGGTTCCACACTGTTATTTGCTGATTGTTGAAGAAGCTCGCAAATGATGAATGACTTGTAAGACTCACAAGCCATGTACAAAAGTACAGTCAGCAATAAGCTCAGCAACGAATTTAGCATACATGTAAACACAAGTACACATGTGAAACAGACTTTCAAATGTCCAAATAGCACCCTAGAAGAAGTTGTTTTTTTTTTTTTTTTTTACTTCGGTGACCTAATATATAATGGAGGTGGTGGTTTCAAAAGTGCAACAACCTGAGTAAAAACAAATTGGAAAAAGGTCAGTGAGCTATTACATCCCCTGGTAAACAAAGTGGTATTTCCCTTTCAAAGTAAAAGGTAGATTGTATGGTACTTGTATACAAACTGTGATGCTGCACAATTGCTAGACGTGGTTCTTAAATAGAGACGATTTGAGATGGCCAGAAAGAGATGAAGCAAACTTGATTTTCTAGATGTGTAATGTTAGTGTGTATGAAAGAAAATCTGAGAATAAGAGGCAACGATAAAGCTTACTCTGGGGCAGGCATGTGATGTATATGGAGGGTGGCAGCTGTACAAAGCAGAGCACTCTTAGCGAATTGAACTTGTGGACGAGAATGACCTAAGAAGATATGAGATGAAGTGGTGAAAACTGACCTCAATATGTTCAGCCTCTTGATGGATATAAGAAGAAACTGTGTTGCAAGATTTGGTGCTGGGGAATACCCATAAAGGCAAGGCAGAGCAAGTATTAAAATGGAATGAATGAAGGAAATTGGGAGAGATAATATACCTAGATTTTTGTTCTCTTGCCTAATGTGTCCCATCACTTTTTTATTCTCTCAACTCTATCATTCACTCTTTCCTTCTATTCATTGTACTATGCAGCAAGTATGACTAAAGATAGCAATGGTTCTATCCAACCATCTAATTTCTCTGACACTGAGCATCTTTTCCATTCACAGTGCCAGGCTGTCTGGATAACAAGCAGATTCAAAACCTCTCTCCATCCTTATCATTCAACCTCTCTCTCTCTCTCTCTCTCTTTTCAACATACTTATTTGTAAAGGATTATGTTAGATCATAACCAATACTTACTACCATCATTTTTTGTCATTAGTTATTACTACTTCCTCACTATACCACTTTCTCTTACTATTCATCATTTTCTCTTACCACCACCCATCTCTATTACTTTCAACCACTCAGTCTCTCTTTCTCTATATCTTTGTCTCTTATTTTGTCTCTTATTTTGTCTCACACAAGCAAACATGTAGCTGCCATCATTCTCTTTCTTCCATTATTTCCTCATATTCTGTTTCCTTTTATGTATTCTTGCTCTCTTCTTTCATTCACCATTGTTCTTCCTCTGTCCTATTTACCCTCTTGATCATATTACCTTGAGTGAGCAGAAACATTGTTGGGTAGTGAGGACTCTTTAGCCTTGTACGTTGCAACCTCATCAAGGCTTGTACTATGGTAAAATATGCTAGTACATTCTGTAAAGTGGATGACAAAAGGGTAGAGACAATTCAGGGTTGAGAAAACTCTTTAATCTGGATGAGGGCATCACAACCTCCCTTGAGTTGGTGCTTTGATAAAATAATTCCAATACACTCAGCAAAGTGGTTAGTGTTAGGAATAGCAACATACAGCCATAGAAGCCATGTCAAAAATGGAATGTACAAGTGAGACATAATCTCCTGACCCATCTGTGAGGGCAGTAACTCCAAATAAGAACTGATTTGGAAGGTGATGACTCATTCATCCTATACCAGCATGGAATGTGGATATAAAAGTCATAATGACACAGGTGTGTGTGTATAACATGCCTACATGTATATACATACATATATATGTGTGTGTGTAAAAATATATGTATATGTCATCTCACCATTTTAATATCCATTTTTTCTTTGCTTACATGGGTTACTCGAAATTTGTTGAGGCAGGTTTTGTATGGCCAGCTGTCCTTCCTGTCACCAACCCTTACCTGTTTTCAAGTGAGATAATATTTCCCCATCACCAGACATGTTTTGATGGAATATGGAAAATAAAGAGTGCTGCTTGCATGACAGTAACACTCATTTACAACTTTTATGCAATATCAAAAGAAGGAGACAGTAACACATGCACACACACATACACATATATAAATAAACATATGATGAGCTTCTTTCAGTTTCTGACTACCAAATGCACTCCCAAGACTTTTGTCAGCCTGGGACTATAGTAGAAGATGCTTATCCATGGTACCATGCCATGTGACTGAACCAGAACTATGTGGTTAGGAAGGAAACTTCTTAGTACACACACACACACACATCTATACATATATACTGATACCTCAACATTGATATCAAGCTGTTACTAAAGATCTGTTATCAGAAGTAATTATAACTGGAATTTCAATGACCTTATTCTTGTCTAAGCTTCCCAGCCTTATATTGTTATATGTTTATGATCCTTAATTATGCTATTCTTTTGACATCTGTATGTAGCTTATTATTAACTCATTTCTAATGTCCCCATCCACACACCACATCATCCATTTATGCTACATATCCATTCTATTGTCTCTTTCTTATGTAGATGTTTTCTGAGCCTTTTTATTATTATTCTGTCATCTCATGTCTCTGTTGAAGTCTCCCCTGCTTAATAGCCTTCATGTTCACTTTTCAGTATCCTTTCTAGTTTATGTTCTTTATTTCAGAGTTTGTGGTGATATTGAAATGGTAATTGCTGATTCAAAATATATCAAGAAATACGTCAGATTTTGAAAATTGAAGACAGACATTATCAAGGAACCCAATTAACTGTTCTTTATAACCTTGATTAGGTTTCTGTGAAATTTAAATTATAGTTATAAAGGGATTGCAGCATAAACTTGATAACATATCTGTCTTGGTTTACATGTAATGTCTTTCATATCTGAGTGTCTCTTCAAAGCTAGAGTCAGTTTACTTGCTTGTTTTTAATTCCAAGATTGAAGGAAAAAGAAAAAAAAAATTGTCCTAATAAAGTATCTTGAAACTGCTTCTTTATGACCAAGACATCTACAGACTTTGTGAAACATCACTTTTTACACCTAGAGTATATATATTGTAATCTTCAGTATTTATTGAAAGTTTCATATAATATATATATTCTTCTTCATGAGACATCTGAAATTTAACTAAATTTACAAAAAGGAAATATTTACTATAAAAGAAGGAGGAAACTTATGGAGGAGAAATTGTGTGAAAGAAAGGTTCACTATCAAATGCAGTCTGAATCTAGTGTTGTATCTCATGTGTAAATACAAAAAAAATCTCAACACTCCAATGCCTGTAGGAAGGTATTCACACAGTCTAATAATATACTTAAACAAAAGTTAATTCATACAAGCTCAAAATCTTAAACATTGTGAGACTTATGGTAAAATGATTGCTAAAAGCAATTCTTTACCTATTCATAAATATATTCACATAGATGAGAAAATTTATCAATGTGTAACCTGTGGTAAAACATTCTTTAAATATAGTCATTTAACACGACACCAAGCTGTTCATTCTGCTGAGAAACCATACCACTGTAATATCTGTGGTAAATCATTTTCTTATAATAGTAGTTTAACTGTTCACAAATATATTCACACTGGTGAGAAACCATTTCATTGTGATATTTGTAATAAAACATTCTCTCGAAAGTATTATTTAACTAGTCATAGATACAGTCACACAGGTGAGAGACCACATCATTGTGATATCTGTGGTAGAAATTTCTCTGAAAGTAGTACTTTAACTAATCATAGACGTATTCATACTGGTGAAAAGCCATATCACTGTGATATTTGTGGCAAAACATTCACTCAGTATGGTCATTTGACCAGACACAAATATATTCACTCAGGTGAGAAACCATATCACTGTGATATTTGCAGCAAAACATTCTCCCATAGTAATAGTTTAACTATTCATAAACGTATTCACACAGGAGAGAAACCATATCAGTGTGGTATTTGCGCAAAAACATTCTCCCGAAATTCTTATTTGAGTAGTCATAAATATGTTCACACTGGTGAAAAACCATACCATTGTGATGTCTGTGGGAAAGCATTTTCTGAAAATGGTACTCTGACTACTCATAAACGAATTCACACAGGAGAGAAACCATACCACTGTGATATTTGTGGGAAAACCTTCTCTGAGAATGGTACTCTGACAAGTCATAAACGAATTCACACAGGAGAGAAACCATTCCACTGTGATATCTGTGGGAAAACATTTTCTGACAGTAGTAAATTATCTAAACATAAGCGCATTCACACTGGTGAAAAACCATACCACTGTGATATCTGTGGTAAAACATTCACTCAAAGTAGTCACCTGACACTACATGTACGTGTTCACACAGGTGAAAAACCATACCACTGTGATATCTGTGGCAAAACGTTCTCCCAGAGCAGTCATTTGACACTACATGTACGTGTTCACACAGGTGAAAAACCATATTATTGTGATATTTGTGGTAAAACCTTCTCTGATAATCAACATTTAACTCGACATCGACGTGTTCACACAGGTGAAAAATCATATCATTGTGATATATGTGGAGAAACATTCCCTAAGAATTGTAGTTTGAGTAGTCATAGACAAAATCACATGAAAGACAAGACATGAAAAAATAGAATTACTTTGAATAAATTATACCAATTATTATTTCAGGAAACCACAATGGATTCCTATGTGGCAGTTAGTACTATGCAATAATGATATAATGTTGAACTTGAACCTTCTACAATGCAGACAAATATGGACTTACTTGTCTCAATGGGGCCATTTCTTTTGTAGAAAATCAGTGTAAATAAAAGAAGTTATAATATGTATAGTTAAACTTTACATAAATTCATAAACCTCTTTATTAATTCACTTTGGATTAACATAAATATCTGATCTGATTACACACATTTGTTACTATTTTGATGTTACAAACAGTTGACAGTTGTGTATTATGACTCAATTACTTTTGTCTTTGTGAATTTAAGCTGCAATAGTCTATATCAGTTCTTTATGCAATAAGTTTGGAAGAAAGGTGATTTACTGTAAGATTTTTTATTCTTTAACTGAAATGGTTTTGTTTGCAGGTTATTGCATTCAACACGTCAATTCAAAAATAAAATAAATATTCCAAATTATCAATTTGAGAATAGAACTATAACTTGAAAAAAGAGGATGTAGAAGTTGAAAATAGCTTTTCATATAATTAGTAACATCTATTGGGAATCTAAATTTTTAATAAAGAATTGCAGTATAACAGAGATTTGGATTTTGATAAAACATGCTGCAAGGCAAGAACTAATTCCATAATTAGAGCAGGACCACAGATAGGCAGTATATGACGAGGATGGAATAGTGAAGTAAATATGAGTTTGTAAGGAGTAGAAAGAAGTGGGTAATAGAATACATAAAGGCTAAGCTGCATGATAAATGTTAGGTGTACTTTGCTACTAGTTTCTATATCCAAATGAAGATTTTTGCCAATGCCCAGTCAGAACAAATATATTAGTAGTAGCACTAAGCAATGATAAGAAATATACAAACTTTAGGTTAGTTCAAATATATTTGTAACATATTTTAACTTTTGAAGGCAATTTACATGCATTTTACCAT
This sequence comes from Octopus bimaculoides, assembly GCF_001194135.2. Lineage (NCBI taxonomy): Eukaryota > Metazoa > Mollusca > Cephalopoda > Octopoda > Octopodidae > Octopus > Octopus bimaculoides. The sequence goes on along the minus strand of NC_068987.1, from coordinate 24,049,197 downwards.
GGAGAAAAATAATTCTCACTTATGGTAAAAGGTGTACATATGATGGCTTCTTTTAGTTTCTATCAAATCCATTACAAAGTTTTGGTCAGTCCCAGGCTATAGTAGAATACACTTGCTCAAGGTGCAGTGGGACTGAATCCAAAATTACATGGTTGGAAAACAATATTTTCAACTTAGTTTATGAGTTTGTACAGGAAAGTACCTGCTACTTATTTAGTTTACCATTGTACAAGAAGGTACCTTTGCATATGACTGAGTTAGAATCATTATCATCCACAATCAGCCTATGTTTCACTACTATGTAGCACTACTGTTGTACACAAGCACCATATAATCTGCCTTTTATTCTGAAAGAGATCTTTTGTAGCCGACAGAGGTAATAGCTCCCTGAACTTTCTCCATCCTATTCTTCTTCAAGCAACTACACTTTCAGAACACTCTCCCCCGCTACTAATTAGGTCACCTAGTTAACAGAAGCTATTTGCTATTTCTAGGGAGCCCTCAGGGCATTTGAGAAAAGTTATTCCATGTGTGTTCTTAGTCTTTTTGACTCCTGTATACCTTCCACATACAAACACTACTTCCTCCATTAACCTTCTTGTGGTTCCACTGCACCACTTATGCATCCATAGCTTTCACTGGACATATCATATGGAATTCCTGCTTACACTTTTCCTACATATTGAGCAAAACCATTTACCTGAGGAGAGTGAAGTCTTGTTTGTTTTCCTGTTTATTAGAACTTTGGTCTCTGCTAAGTTAGCTTTAAGGCTCTTCATTTCCAGTTTTTGCTTCCACATCTGGAATTTCTTTTCTTATTCTACTGTAATAAATTTTGCTATGAGAATGAAGTCACAGCTGGTCTTAATCTCCTCTGCTGTAGCCTGGAGGGCAATGATGAATAGGAGGGGACTGAAAACTGATCCCTGTGCCCGAAATTCATAGCTATACTCACACCTAACTCCTATCTTACTGATTGCACCTCCATACATGGTTTGTAAGGCTCTCACAAGCCATTTGTCAACTCCTATCTTCCTTAGAGACTACTGAGTCACAGAGCCTGGGCTTTCTCCAGGTCAATGAATACCAAGTACAAAGGCTTACTTTCTGATAACTACTTCTACAATTGTCTTACTTGGAAGATGGCATTGGTAGTACATCTCTGTAACATAAAATCAAACTGTATCTCATCTCATCTACTGTTTTTAATTAAGCTATAACTCACATAATTTTCATGACCTGATCCAACAATTTGACACCTTGGTAATTACTTCTATCTATGGTATTTCTTTACTCTTGTAACAGTAGACACCTTCCTGTATAATTTGGTTAACTGATGGACTAGGGGGCTTTCCTTTTTCCATATCCTTAAAAACCTTATCATTAACACTGCTGTCAACTCAGATAGTTGGTTCCTCTGTTGGATCAACATAAGGAAGGCTCTTTCTCCCAGTCATTTTCTAAGTTAAATAGCCTTTCATAGTAGCATTTCCATGTCTTTTTCATTTCAGAACCACCAAGTGCAAGCATACCATTATCTATCCACATCTTGATTTCCTCTGACATTCTGCTTTGCAATTTGGAACACTCATGTCTCTAACCTCATGCTATAGAGAACATTGGCAAATCACCTCCTTTCTGCTTCTCCCTTTGCTATGTAAACCTGTCTCCTAGCTTCTCTTCCAGCTACCTGGTATAATTCTCTGCTACCCCCATCCTTCTAATCCTTCCAGGCTTGTCTTTTTGCTTTTATAGCTCTGTCAACCACACTTTTTCACAATGTCACTGTTGGTTCAGCTGGGATTTTACACCAGCCATAGATTTGGTCTCTAGCTCTTAGCAAGTTATCCCAAAGGAACTTCTGGTTGTCTTCTATGCTAAACATCTCCTATTGATTAGATATCACTTCTGTATTTTATGTTCTTCTATGCCATATCGTGTTACATATAACTGATGATACATTATATTTAGTTTTTCTTTATGAACTTTTTAAATTCTACCTCATTCAACATAATCCTTTATGCAATTGCTCACCATATTAGAAATATCAGCAAAGTCTCCCTCAACATCTTTAAAAAAGAAGGATGGATACATTAGACAATGTAGTCTTTAATGCACAAAAAGACAGGATGTTCATTGCTAGACTACCATTAAATCATAAGTCAGAGAAAGTTGAGCAGAGAATCTGTATCAAGTTTTGTCAAAAGCTTGGCAATACCTGCTCGGAGGCCTACACAAAGTTTCCAAAAAGTTTCCATTGTTCTCAACACAATCAAGATCTTGTGCAACTGAAACCAGAGTGTCTTTTTGGTCAGCTGAAAACAGTTTTGGCACAAACTTGGCAGACATGTGTCTCATACCTGACTCTTCAGAGATAATGGACTGAACTGAACCGTAACTAATCTGCACATCCTCTGATAACTCACGTATGGTGATTCAACAATTTCCCCTCGCAATTCAATGCACATCAGTGGTGTTTTTCTCAGTTCTGCTGGTTGCAGGTCTCCCAGAACGTTTGTCAATATCAACATAGACTCCTCTCCATACACTTTCTGCAACTTTGTGTAGGCCTCTGAGCAGGTATCGCCATGACAACATTCTCTGTCATGGTCAATGCAACTATCACACACTACACACCTTCCTTCCAAGAACTGCTGTAAACAACGGAAGTCAGCTAGAATGTTAAAACTTAGTACGCATGAACAGTAGAGTTCAAGGTCAATCTTTGCCAAGTGGTCTCACTCTGCATGCTTTAGCTTTGTTACTTTGGCAACAGTCTGGATACTTATTGATCAGACCATGTACATACTAGTTTTTACATACAAATATCACAAATATTCTATTACTTTATTTAACATCAGTTTATCTATGAAGAATTACTCACGACTTTGAGAATCTAGGATCACTGAATGTGGATCATAGCAAATACACAGATTTCTGAAATTTGATAAAGATCAGAGCTTCTGTTTAAATAGATGACACCAAGCTTCTAAGATGTCTGCTGCTGAGATATATCTTAACTATAATACATTTTAAAACTACATTTGAATCTAATATTCAATGTTATTAGCATTGGTCACACAATACTGGATCAATTAAGTGTACCATAATTTGACAATGAAAACAATAGTTCTTTTCATTTGACTGGTATCACATTTTATAAGGCTCCTTACAACCTCTTGAAACAGTGTATTGTACATGGCAAATGATGTCTATAACTACAGTGAATATAGGGCTACAAAATTCTTTGAAATACAGTTCTATAATATATTGAGACAAACATTCCATTAAAGATGAAGACAATACTAAAAGAGAAGCCATTGAGTTGAAAATATGTCATCATTATATGACACAAGCATAACTAAGCACAGGTGTGACTGTGGTTAAGAAGTATGCTTCCCAACCATGTAGTTTCAAGATCAATGTCCCATTGTATCATACAGTGACACCTTGGGCAAGTATCTTCTATAATAGCCCCTGGCCAACCAAAACCTTGTGAGTGGATTCAGTAGACAGAGACTGAAAGAAGTCCATTACATATATTATCATCATAATATCTATCTATCTATCTCTATCATGGACGGACGGTAGACACATCGGCTCCGTAAGTTTTGCCTTTTTTGCTTCTAAAAAGTTTGTTTCTCAGTAATATTTTATGTACAAAAGCTGTGCAACAACTGACATAGTCAGTTGTGCAACTTGTTTGCACGGGAAATCTGCCCTGTGTGGCGAATTCCCCATTTTTGTTAAATTTATTTTCGGCTTTCTTAGCCATTTTATTTTGAGAATGGCGATTCCAAGCCATGTGACGAACGCCGGTCTGTTTGGCCACTCGTATGCAATAACCTTTCCTACCCTGCCTTCCCCAC
>NC_068987.1:24043912-24044813 GCF_001194135.2 Octopus bimaculoides | reverse complement strand
CAGAAGCATTGAAGCAAAGAAAAACACTTCTACATTTCACACCGGAGCAGATCAAGCAGACCAAAGCCCTCTTAACAGAAAAGGGTTCAGGCCTACAACTAAACATACCACAAAACACCATAGAGAACACACAAAAGAGAACAATAATATACAAAATCTTAAATGCCAAAACGCGCAGACCAGAGCAAGCACCCCAAGAACTTATTGAAATTTGTTTACGCCCGATTTGGGATTTCCAAAGATATGTAAACTGGTGGCATAAATATGCCACAATCCAAGTTCGCTTTGACATCGAAGTAAAAGCCAAAGAGCTGTCGACACTCACACTACAGTCGGACAAACTAATACTAATTCCGACCTACCTTGGGCAACGTATGACCAAAGTTTCAATAAGGAATATCCCTCCTGAAATAGAGGCACAATGGCTTTTATCCGACATTTGTTACCGTATGGAAGAGGACTTCAACATCCTCGAGTATGCCACTTACCAGGAACTAAAATGGTCCGGAAAAAGGATCGAAGTATTGCTCCAAATCAATGAGAGTCAAGTAAGCAACATCCCACACCATATTGATATGCCAGATGGCCATATTCTCTATCTAGTGGTAGAAGGCAGGAGGCCTCACTGCTACCTGTGTGGCAGAGAAGGGCACCTCCGAACTAACTGCCCAACAACAAAGAAAAATCAACAAGAGCAAGAACAACAACCACAAGGAAAAAGGAACCTTTACTACCCACACCACCATCAACACAGAAAACAAGCAATGAGACACACCCAACAACACCAACAAACGAACATAAAACAGCATCCGGAAAAACACCTACAACAACAAGAACTAAAGAAACAGTTAAACCAAAAGACAATACAAAAACTGATCCCACTTCCCACGCATCACATACA
>NC_068987.1:24028408-24039072 GCF_001194135.2 Octopus bimaculoides | reverse complement strand
AGTGTATATTAAAACCATGATGATGGTGATCGTTCATGCCAAGTTTCATTCTTTGTTCAGAAGGAAAGTTTGAGAAAAGAAAAAATTCATATATTTCTGTCACAACTGGAAACCATCATTTGGAAATTGCTTTACACCTAAACCTCTCACCAGAAAACCTTGTTGTTCTCCATATCAAGAGATGTACAATCTACAGAACATTTTCAAAATGTCATTGTATAAAAATATAACACAACAAGAATTAATATTTTATAAATTTTATTGAATATTAAAACGATATCGTCCAACTCATGCTAGCATAGAAAGCAGATGTTAAACGATGATGATGATGATATATATATATATATATATACATACATACATACACACATTCTGTAGATTTATTTTTGATCTTTATACATCAATTCTCTGCAGGGATATACATGCATATATTATATATGTATATATTTTTTATATAAATTATATCCGTTATACATATATGTGTAATTTAAAAAATATATATAGTATATATACTATAAATAATTTATATATAATATATAAATGAAGACGTGGGATGAAGTAGTGGGAAAGGATCTTCAGATACTAGGCCTCACTGAGAAGACAAGGGACCAAGACTTCAGGGATTTGCTGTGCTTGAGAAGACATGTCAAGCTAAGTAAAATCATGGTCATCCAGGTATGTCCATTTACGCCCATAACCCCACATTTTCTTCACACATAAATTGTCCACTGGCAAAATTCACAAGCTCCTCAAGTTCCTTTCAACATTACTTGCTATCTCTAAATAATCGTCCCTCACACTAATATCTTTCTCACTCTCTCGTCTACTTCCCTCTGCGTTTTTGTCCTACTGGGGAAGTCAAGCAAGATAGCTGTCCCTATCTATATGATACTCCAACCTCTTATCTGGCACACAGCCACTTCTCTCAGCTGTGATGTCATCATCTTGCAAGCTACTTGACAATCTCGCAGGTGTCACCTAAAAAGCACCCATGCTGGTGGTACATAAAAAACCTCCTATGCTGGCATCAGATAAAAGGCATCCATGCTGGCACCATATTAAAAGCACCTAGTCCACTCTGCAAAGTGGTTGGGATTAGGAAAGGATTCCAGCCATAGAAACCATGCTAAAGCAGACGATTGGAGCTTGGTGCAGCTCTCCAGCTCATGTCAAACTGTCCAACCCATGCCAGCATGGGAAACAGACATATATATATATATATATATATACACACACACACACATATATATACATATATATATATATATAAACATATATAGGGAGAATTCACAAAAAAACAACAGACGAAGACAGGTGGTGTAGAAAACAAATAGATGTATTAGTATAACGCTCGGGAATTGAAAAAGTCTTTAACGTTTTGAGCCTACGCTCTTCCACAGAAAGGAACACAGAAAAAAAATGTGTGTAGTGTTTATATATATATAAACATATATATACATACATATATATATATATATATATGTACATTCATACATATATATATATAGCGTCGCCTTACTGGCATTTGTGTTGGTGGCACGTTAGGAAATCATTCGAGCGAGGTCATTGCCAGTGCTGTTGGACTGGCCCCTGTGCAGGTGGCATGTAAAAAACCACCACTTTGAGTGTGGCCGTTGCCAGTACCGTGTGACTGGCCCTCGTGCCGGTGGCACATAAAAGCACCCACTACACTCTCGGAATGGTTGGCATTAGGAAGGGCATCCAGCTGTAGAAACTCTGCCAGATCAGATTGGAGCCTGGTGCAGCCATCCGGTTCACCAGTCCTCAGTCAAATCGTCCAACCCATGCTAGCATGGAAAGCAGACGTTAAACGATGATGATATATATATATATATATTTATATATGAAATATAATATATTTATATATATTCTGTGATATTTAATAATGTAATATGTTGACCATTGGAGGTGCATTTGCACAAATATGTTCTTGATAATAAATAAATCTGTCCCTCTGGCCTGTTTCAGGTTCAGTCCTTCTGCATGGCACCTTGGGCAAGTGTTTTCTACTATTGCCCTGGGTTGAATGAAGCTTTACGAGTGGATTTGATGAACAGAAACAGAAAGAAGCCTGTCAGATAATATATATATTTATATATATATATACACATATATATATATGCACACATACACACAAAATGTGTGTTCATTTGTCTATACTTGCATGTCTCTGAAAATTGTTGAGCAGTGACATGGTTGTCATTTCTACTGCTAATAAATTATTTGCTTGTTTTGCACCTCTGAAGAAATTGTGGAAAAAGATCCCTTACCCAAACAACAGTACCGTGATAATATATTTATGTAACCTAGCATGGAAAAACAAATGTGAAAAACATGTAAAAATGAATATATATCTTTTGCCACAGTGCTTGGTCTAATAATGTTATTGTTTACCATTACAATATGTAACAAAATGATGACTTGCCAGAGTCAACCTTGACACTTAGATATGTTAGATAATAAATATCTGGGTAGACGTGCTAATCATTGCAGGAAGATCAGATGTAAATAGCTTTATCATGTAATCATAATTCTAAATAATTAAGCTAAATGTATTTTCCACATTACATTATAAAAGCTGTCTAAATACATTTTTCAGTATGTTACTGGAAACTTTAGCTTAACATGTCTTCCTTGGGAACCATCCAATATTCTATTGTGACAATCTCTTTCAACAACTTTCACTTTTCACTGTTTGTTTATTGTGTATCTTCTTGTGACTTGTTAAACTACTATTTCGGGAAAATGGCTTTCCACAGATATCACAATTGTAAGGTTTCTCACCTGTATGGATTCGGTTGTGGTCAGTTAAATGACTATATTGAGTGAATGTTTTGCCACAGATATCACAGTGGTATGGTTTCTCTCCAGTGTGGATTCGTTTATGATTAATTAAAATATTATTCCGAGAGAAAGTTTTATCACATATATCACAGTGGTATGGTTTCTCTCCAGTGTGAATACGTTTATGTGTAGTCAAATGAACACTCTGTGAAAAAGTTTCTCCACACAAATCACAATGGAATGGTTTTTCTCCTGTGTGTATCTGTATGTGACGAGTTAAATGACCATTCTGAGAAAATGATTTACCACAGATATCACAGTGATATAGCTTCTCTTCTGTGTGAATACGTATGTGTCTCTTTAATTTATTACTCACAGAGAATGTTTTACCACAGATATCACAGTGGTATGGTTTCTCTCCTGTGTGAACATATTTATGATAAGTTAAATTAGCCTTCTGAGAAAATGTTTTGTTGCAGATATCACAAGAATATGGTTTTTCACCAGTATGAACACGTTTATGACAAGTCAAGTCATACTTTCTAAGGAATATCTTTTGACACGTATCACAATGGTGCAGTCTTTCACCTGTATGTATATGTTTAGGATGTGATAAATATTTTCTCATAGAAGACATTTTAACAAAGGTTTCAGAAGTAAATCATACACAATGGAATAACTATTTGGGGTGACTGTCACAGTATTTCTATGTACTCTTTGTATTTTCTTGTGTCTGAGGAGATAAATTATTAGAGATTGTGATCTGCAATAAAACTGATTCTCATACACTCTCTCAACAATAATTTCTTCTCATGTTCATAAAACATAGAAATAAACCTTATCTTTATTTTATAGAGTTCAGAAAAGTTAAACTTCTCCAAAATTCCTCAATAAATACCATTTCTTAAGTGGCATTTTGTGACATCTGTGGATACTTCAGTGGTCATAAATACTTTGGGCAGAGTTAATTTTACCAGAGTTCAATTTTGCAACTACTTTTTAATGTATATCCAGATAGGAAAGACACTGCATATGAGTCAGATAAAAATGCATGTTAGATTTCTCAAAATACTGACAAATATATTTCCAATGGTTTTTTAATTTTTTTTATTTTGCTGCAATTTTGTTGACGCCATAAGCAATCAAATATATTCTTGACAATATCAGTCTGTGGTTTTCAAAATCACATCCATTTGTTAATAAAGCAAAAGTGCAAAACATCCTCTCTCAATGTCAACAGATACCCTGAAATAAAGAGAGAGTTATAACAGCATGACTATTAAAGGAGATAGAAATGTCAAAACAAACATGTCAGAAAAAAAAAGAAGAGGCTTGACCGGAAAATTTAAACAGCATTAGAGAAACATGAAGTATTTACATATGAAAGACACAATGGTATGAAATTTGTAGTGGAATTGAATTATGAGAACAGGTAGGGGTTTTGAAATAGCCTTAAAACCCATATTATATTACTTTTCAATAAGTAACCAAGGATGGATTGGTCACCAACTTTTGTAGAACAGTCAAGATTATAGAAAAGGAATAACACTAGAAGATGAGGTAACTGAAGGAATCATTACATATACTGAGCACATAACCTCTTCAGTTATGATCACCATATCATCATTTAATATCCATATTCCATACTGGCATGGGTTGGACAGTTTGGCATGATTTGATGAGTCAGAGGATTGCAATGAGCTCCAGTGCTTTAGTATGGTTCTTACAGCTGGATGCCCTTCCTAATGCCAGTTACTTTACAGAGTATACAGGGTTTTTATTTTTGAGGCACCAGTACTAGAGGACACTAGTGAGAACTAACCCACAAGAGAAGATCTTTGATTTGTGCTAGGTGTTGAGTGGCTAAAGTATAATAAATGGAAAAGAACAGGTGTCTTGTAGATGAAATATATGGCTACAATTGCTGAAAAGGGAGAAAGGATACTGGAGATGAGATGTTAAGGCATACCCTCAAGGTGAAAAAGGTGAGTATAATAGAATAGGGATAGAGAATCAAGGATGGATAGGTTTGCAGGAGTGAGATAGAAATGGGTAAAGAAGTGAAGGTAGAGAATTGTGAACATGGATGGAGGTATGGTCAATCTCAATTTGGGAGGGGGAAGGTAAAGGAAAATAGGTGCCTCAAAAAAAATCCTCTGTATAATCTGTAAAGTAACTGGCATTAGGAAGGGCATCCAGCTGTAAAAACCATACTAAAGCACTGGAGCTCATTGCAATCCTTTGACTCATCAGATCCTGCCAAACTGTCCAACCCATGCCAGGTTGTCATTTTGTGCTATATGTTCTGCCTTTTGTAATTTTCTAGGTGTTCCTTCAATGCTCCAATATTTTCAGCGGAAACTATACCCTAGCAATACTGTACAAACCATGGCCCACATATGCACTGCTCCTCACTCTAATTATTCTACAGCTACTACAACAGTTTCTGCTTTTCAGAACTAGTTGCATACCACCTCTTCCCAAGGCTACTGAGGAACACCCGTCTTTCCTCTTCTCATCAACCATATTATCTTCCCTCCTTCAGACCCACACAAACTACTATATCTAGTCATTTCTCCACAGAATGTTAACTGACTGAAATTCCCTCCCCAGCCGTTTTTGTTGTTGTTACCCTTACAGACGTTAACCTCGTATATTTAAACTGGACGTCAAATTTAACAATCACATCAGGATCTAAGGCTAAACCAGGGCTGGCCAAACTGAGGCCCGCTTGATACATTCTTGAAATGGGTTTATATAAAGAAGCATTTTAAAAATTTTATCGAAAATTAAAGATTGTAATGAAAAGTATAAAAGAAAGATACAACTGTTTTTGCAGCGATCATTCATTCATTATTGTAATAATAGCATGAGAAAGGAAAATGCTTTCAATTCTGTCAGTATCGAAAGAATGCCCAATTCTGTTCTGTAGTGTTACTTTAAACATTAAATTGATGCTATATTGACAGCAGATATTCCTTCTTAACCAAAAATTTGCAATGAAGCAAAGTGGAAATGTTATTGTCTTAACCTCTCTTTATGAGCAGGTACAAATCTCTTAAATTTACACACGTAAATTTTCGTTTCCACTATGGAAACGAAAAAACTTTTTTTTAATTTTTTTTTTTACATAAAATAATTTAGTTTTCAATCATTCAAATGTATAATGTGTCTCTTTTAGGTTGTGTAAAACAAACTTTAAATCTGTAATTTAAAAGTTAGTATTTATTTCAAATATTAACCTTTTCCCGGGAGAAACCTACAAACCAACCAGAACTTAAGAACAGAGGTTCTAAATAGGAAGTGTCTTAGCTAATCGGGGAACATTTCGTAGGCTTACGTTGAATGTATCTAGAGGTCACGAAGGTGCATCTAGTGTCATACCAAAAAATTAAGAAACATGCCGGCCCTTTTTTACTAACTGAAATAATGTAAACCATAAATCTTAGCTTTATAAATAAAAATTGTTTGACAGTTTTGTAGAATTTAATGAATTAGTGGTTGATGGAATGTTTTCTTCAAGATAGTAAACAGCATGTTTTCTCGCGATGACAGACGGAATCTCAAATAACAAAGGGCTGCATCACAAAAAGATAGGTTGAAGCATAAACATTTTTAAAGGAAAATCTCAAAACATCTTCAATTATTAGGGACTAACAACATATTAACATACCGTTTTGTAATGCCTTTCTCCGCCAAATTCTGTAGTATTGACAGATACTGGCAATGAAGATATTGACTTGACAACCTTAACGTCAATCAGAGAAGTTCGCTGACAAAACAAAGCGACATTACTGATTTGCGTGGTAAGGCAGCAGCCGTGCTTTCGTAAAACATCGGTCTTTTTTTTTTAATTTCTAAGTTATTCAACGCAAAGGGTAAATAAATGTAAACAAAACCCTGTGAACAATATAGATAAATATATTAATAATGCTTACAAAACAATGTAAACCTTGAGTAAAAGAAAATGTTAAATATCTTTAGTTGGTCGCGCTGTCACTGTAGACAATAATAGTAGCTTCAGCAGACTGCGCTAAAAATAAAATGCCAGTAAAGCAAACCCAATGTGCTTTTGCTGTTGAATTACAGTTTATCTTTATTTAATTCGATCTTATATCTACTTGTTATTAACAGACTATGTAGCTGAGTGGTAAAGAAACGGGAGAAATAAAATTCGGAAGCTTTGACAATAAACTGTCAGGGGAATTACCTTTGTCATCCCGTTTTTTGAAATAATTTTCCAAGATGAAAAGCTTCCAAGGTTAACATAGTTAATGTTAATCCAAAGAAAGAGTGATAGCAAAATAGTGTCATTAAATTTAAGGGATCAGACAATGTATTTAACCACTGAATGCCATCCCAGATTAGTGAACAATGGTAGTTCATCAGACTGCTGTGATCAATGTTTCTGGATGCAGTGGAATGAAAGTATGTGTAGTGGCAGTACTGCTTTGGAGACCAGTACTCAAGTGCAAAGCAAATTTCCACCTCGTGTAAAGTTGGTTTTCTGTCAGAGTAAAGGAAACGAAATCATTGTGATGAAACCTTCACTATTTAATTTATGAAAAGTCATAGAATATCATAGGGTCAAATATTTTGTCTTGAGAAGTGAGCATGGATATCATGAGCAGAGTTGGACTAAGACACTTGATACACAAAACTCAGCCTGAAAAGACACCTCCTTCGTCCTTTGTCTAACAAAACACTAAGGCATAATTACTGAATGTGAAATAAGGGATTATTACTCCAGTGTTCCTCTATGCTGAACCCTACAAAATATATCAAATAAACTTTCTACTTTTTAAATTTTAACACTAAACAGCAGTAAACAAGCTGAGTAAATCATTTACTTATAACTAGGTCAGCAAGGAAAAATACAAATCTTTATTAATGAAAAAGAAAAAGCAAATCTATCTTTTGCAAGGTAAACCTAATACTGGGAAAAAAAAACTGTAGTGTATCCGTCGTGCCTGCCTGGATTATCTCGGAGTCAAGCACAAACTGCCCGGAAGGGATGAAATAGACAGCCACAATGCATGCACAAAACACAACGGCCCCTAACGGAAGTCTTCAAAGGCTTATAGGGAACCCGACTGACACGAGCCTTCCTCTTTTCCTTTGGGCACTCAGTGCCCTTCAATAGTGTCATGATATCTCTCTGGTTAATATTAAGTGTAACACCTGACCACCAACACAAACAAAAAACAAGTCCAATAGGGGTAAAAAAAAATGTATTAAGCAAATATGAAAACCAAAATTTGTGCCAACGAACCGATTACTCGGCAGAGGAGAAATCATCCTGGATCCAGATAAAGTGGTGCAGCCTCCAATAGAAATGCGTGCAGTCGTTTGGCAGCAGGTTTTACAGCTTGTAGAAATTGGAAGCATGCTATGTACTGCTTCAAGAAACGCGGTTTTATTCCAGGCTCGCGTCTAGTTCAGCGACATTGATGTGGTTGAAGTCGTCTGCTTTTCTTAGCCAGGCCGCATCCTCCACCTCAGCACCTTCAAACTTAGAATCTAATCGATGATACAATTATCAATACTGTGATGATTAGCATATAAAGTCTTCCCTTCCCTGCTTTGAAACAGGAAAAAATAAGATTTTATCAAAAAATGTTTCTTTCCAACTCAACAATTTTCTAAATCTCTAAGAATTTGCTGGTCTACAACAATCTATGTTTTTCCGAACTAACAAGGTTACTCTTTCTGTTTTTTCTACTAGGTCTTCGCTTTATTTTTCCTCGTTAAACTCGCAACCATTTGTTATTTTCCATCATCACGCGTTTTTTTTGTGCGACATTGCTCTGCAGGCATTTAACCTGAACATTAACCGCATCGTTCTCACCAGTTTGTGAGAGCTTCTAAAGTTTATGGGCACATACTCTTTTCCCTTGATGAACCCACACAAAATAAAGTTCATACATTTGGTTTGTAGGAAACTACAAGAGTGATAACCCCATCACACACATTTCTTTCTAACCAGCTGCTCAGTATTGTACTGTTGTTTGTAAGCGTTGCAATCCCTTCGCTATGCACGAAATGCGAAAAAAGGTACCATTTAGGATGAGTATTTGAATATTTACGAAGAAAATTTTGATGAAAAATTGTTGGAAGCCCCCCCCCCAACGCGTGTTTTTTTAAGGTAAAATGATATTCTTTCTCAAGCTCTTTTATCAACAACCTGTCATTTCTAAATTATGTCCTATTATCGAAGATACTTTAGTCTGCTAAATTTCCCACAGATCACATCCTCCATCTTTGGAAAAGTATTCTTCGAGATATAATGTCGGAATAAAAGACGGGATGGTCATAACTAGAACGCTTTGGAGCACAGGTCTGCAGGAAATACGTTCCCTTGGAACCAAGCAACAATACACGCTAAAGACACAGTTACTTCCCCTAATAGATGTTAACTCTTCCAAAATAGACTCTTTTTACTCCTAGATTTTCTGTACAACCCGTTAATGAGTCTGGCTTCATTTTTAACCAGAGTTGAAATAAATCGAAAAATCATTGGCAATGTTTGGCGTGAAGACTTGTTTGGAGAAGAAAATGTTTTCCACAAGAGTCGGAGATATTGTTTGAGCTTTCAATATTCTGTTTAACTTTTAGATATAAATCACGTGAGGGTTCTACATTTGATGTTGAACTACATTACTATGCAAGTATTATTAATATATCCATCTTTATTGTACACGCAATACATTTAATTGCTGACGTATTCAATTTTTGAAAGAAACCATTTTACGGAAGCGAGGCTGCTGTTCGATTAGTTGGGTCTGTATTATTGCTAGGTCCATTCAACATTGCCAGTGCAGTTGTCCAACACGATGGCTGATCATTGAGTTTTTCGCAAATCTCTCAATATTATTTCAGGGAGAAGTGAATAAGATATAGAAAATCGGTAAGTTGATCTGTTGTCCATTTATTAATTGTTGAAGATGATGATGTATGGCTCTCAGTAAAGATTATAAAAAGCATCTCTGTTAGAAGCAGGCTAAATACAATTTGAAATCCTCAGTCACTTCATTATTCATTCAATTTTACGAATCTATTTAGCACCCATTATTTTTTGTCTTACGGATTGAAATATACGTGTGATGAATATTTTGAATATTCATCACACGTATCCCATCAACATCATGTATATTAAAATTATATTGATCTTGAAATCTGGGACTAGTAAAACGAAAGTACATAATGGAAGTACAGAAAAAGACACTTATAGTTAGATATAAACGCATGAAAGGACTTCCAGTAGTTCGTGACAAAGCTGTTTCACGTATTTTTTTCTTGTTAACATAAAATGATGGTGTAATCTCTGATTTGTTTTCCGCCTGTGAATCTCACTTCACAGACAATCTACCCATTTCATTCTAAATTTTCCTAAGCTTGCCTCCTCGTTTCATCAATCAGAATCTTTGTTCATTGCTACAGTTATTCGTCTTCTCTTTCGCAACATCTTTCTGATATTGAGTCAGTTTTTTCAGTTCTACCACATAGACTTCTCCCACAACACACACACCATTTCATTCTGCCAGAAGGTTATTTTTCATTACTTGATTTCACTTGAGTAAGGGTAGAAATCCTTCATCATTGTGGCAGGAAGTTGCTAATGGCTACAGTTTTATAAGCTTTGACCTTGCCACTGCTTTCAATATTGAATACACATTACTTTTATTATTTTGAAAATCAATAGGCGCTTTTTCGTTTAAGTGCCTAATAATATAAATATTCGCGTTCGTTATCCATCTATTATTGGCGGCGTGGACGTCGGACTCAGTCAGCACCAAGTTAGAATTTCTCCTTTTTGACGGCGCTTTTTCAGTTTTTTATCGTTTTAGCCAAAAAAAAAA
>NC_068987.1:24026730-24027627 GCF_001194135.2 Octopus bimaculoides | reverse complement strand
AAATAACAGCTAAACGTGGACAATCCAAATCTTGCGTTTACTCAGAATGTTGAACTGCGAGTTTCACGCTTTTTATTAGAGAACATATATTCGAAAACGAAAAATGTAAAATAATAATAATAATAATAATAATAATAATAAAAAAAAAAAGAAAGCCTGTAACACACTACTATCAAAACTTAAATTCAATTGGGAACAATATTGGCGAGAAGAGGTCAAGAAAGAGGAAAAGCAATCTTTTCCTTCTATGCCCTGTCCGATCGCGCTGGCATGGCCCCTTGCATACACAACTTTCTTACGACATCCTTCCATCTTTTTGAAAATACTCTTTGCGACAGGCTCCTCCTCTCCAGACGGATCTGGGAAACAAGATAGGCGGTGAAGTAGTTCACCAGCCCTCGTCTGGGGATGAACTGACCTGTCCCAATTCCTTCCGAACGCGTCCTCCATACCGTTTCTTTCAATATAGTTATTACGCAGAAAAATGCTACCTTCCTCTCTTTGGAAAAGGAGGAAGGCGGTACCATCTTAATCATGGACTCAGTCGAGAGTCGTACTCCTTCTGTATCCGACATCAGTTGTTTGGCATAGGTTATCAAATCACTCAGCTCCCCACAGTGTACGAAGGCGTGCGTCACCGTTTCACTGGCTCGCCCGCACTTCGGACATGTGGGTGAGGTGTCTTAAGAATCTTTCCCGAACCGGTAAGGCTGATCAGTAGCACAGCCAGGCCAAGGATTTCTTGTAATTATCCAGGAGTCTCGACCCGAAGGTCCTCCCGAACAGGCTGGTTAGCTGCTTCTTGTCGAAGCCCAGAGTCTCCCCCAGGACATCATCAAACTTGAGATCTACCAACCCGCTATAAATATCTGCTGTGGTAACCCTGCTGCTAGCATT
>NC_068987.1:24021182-24026591 GCF_001194135.2 Octopus bimaculoides | reverse complement strand
CTTGTTTGCACTCCACCTGCCATTCTCTCATCTTGGGTCTTCGTCTGATCCATGTTCCTAAGTCCCTCAGGGACCTATACTTTGGGAAATCCTGCTCGACAAGCGTTGACCACACCTGCTCACCATCCAGGTGGCACCGGAGTTGTCTCAGCCTCAGCGCGTGCTTGCGCATCATCAGCCAGGGCATCTCCAGCTCAAGACGATTAGGCGGTAGGTTATCACAGATGCTATGAACACCTGTGCAACCTCCGCCCTTCCCAACAAGGATAACCTCCTCCCAGACCACTTCTGGGCTATGACTGTCACCTTGCTCGCCACCTCACTCCAGTTCTTCTCCATCTGGAGGTCCGGCCCTCTGTCCAGCGCCTGACGACGGTGTTGGGAGGCATTGACTTGCCTCTCCAGGTGCCGAGTTGCAAGCCGACTGATTTTTCCTGGTTAATTTTCGCCCCTGCCACTGTCTCGTATCCTTTGATGGCGTCCTCTATGCGAGGTAGACGCTCTTCATCCAACATGATGATGGTGACGTCATCTGCGTATGCCGTCACATTCCTTCCGTTACAAAGATCATGTGGGTCTGCCCCCACGTCCCTCAACTTACGCAGTAATGGCTCAAGCGCCAACACGTACAGAATCGGGGACGGGTCAGCCCTGACGAACCGAACACTCAATTGCGAAGGGGTTCGAAAGGAACCCATTCACCCGGACTGTTGATTCGATGTTGCCGTACGTGGCTTTAGTCCAGCCTCAGAAGGTCGGGCCAAATCCGGCCGCCCGAAGGACTGCTACCAGGTATCCGTGGTCAACCCTATCGAACGCCTTAGACTGGTCCAAAATCACCATTACCATGCATTTTACCCACCCACTTTATGGTGTAGCGAATGAGGTGAAGGTTGTCCTGTATCGTCCTTCCTGGGATGGCACATGTCTGTGCTTCCCCCACCAGGTTGCCCACGACAACCCTAACTCTTTCTGCGAGCACCTTGGCCAAAATCTTTAGCTCTGTGTTTAACAGAATTAAGGGCCAAAAGTTATTAATGTTATCCCCTTTGCTCGGGTCCTTCCTGACCAGTGTCGGCTCACAGCTTTGGGAATCCTGCCAATTCGCGTACACACTCGCCAGTATGTCCCCGAACAAGTTTGGCATGCTACTGTAAAATTCATAGGGAAGACCATCCAGACCTGGCGACTTATCCCTGGGGCTCTCAGACAGCACCTCTCTGATCTCTTTGGCTCTGATTGGTCCTTCGCAGCGCTCAGCGTCACGAGTCAAAAGACACGGGCTGCCGTCCAGAAAATGTTGTAAGGCATCCCCATGGTCCAACATCCCACCCCTCCTAAACAACGTGGCAAAGTGCTTGTGAAAGGCCTTGCGCATTTCCTGTCCAGACTCATCTATCAAAGATCCGATCGTAGCATCGATACCACGACGGGTTTCTTCCCAGCGAGCCCATCTAGCAACATTGATACCTTCACGGCCCATTGCACATGTCCTAGCTCGGACTCTGCATCCTTCGTGTTTGGCATTGAAGTAACTCTTTAATCTGGCTACGGTAAGCCTCGCAATCCAATAAAGTCTTGTTCAACTTCCAGTAGCCAGATCCCTGTCTATGTATCTTATCTATAACCACCCTAAATGTCACTAACCTGCGATCTGTGTAGGGTACGTATGTAAATTGTGGACAACTGAAACTGTGTCTATCTCTAGTGCTTACCACTATCCTGTCTATGTAAGACCTGACCATTCCGTCACTTCTTGTCCAGGTTCACACTGGAGTGTTCGGATGGTCAAGCCTGTATCGATCTGCCAGCCTGAAACGCTTCAGAAGATCGATGAAGCAAGAGTTTCCTTTTCTGTCGGTTGAGCCCATGCTATCCAGGCATGCATCCAGTATAGCGTTGAAGTCACCTAGTACCACTACTGTCTTTGATGTTACCAGGAAATTCTCCAGGCGATGAAAGAAGCCAACCTGTTTGCCTGCATTACTAGGCGCGTAGATGCTCACCAGCCTGAAGGTCTTACCACTTTATGTTAGATCCAGAACGACCAACTTGCCTTCTGGGTCCACGAAGATTGTACTTACCTGCATGACCAAGCTTTTACGGATCAAGACAGCCACCCCTCTGCTCCCTCCCTCCCGGCTAGGAGAAGGCCTGCAGCTTGGTCTCTGTAACAACCATCACATCTATATCATGTGACCTGAGGTTGTCGAGGAGGCATGCCTGCTTCCTCTTCGAGTTCAGGCCACACATTCAAACAAGCAATATCCAACGCAATCATCACGAGTCACAGAAGAAAAGAAAGCTACTTACCCTAATTTATCTTGTTAGGGGAATGGTTCTCAAAACATTTGAGACCATTCCCCTACACACCTCCTTTTCATCTAAGAATGGTTCCACCGGCGGGTCGAACACCTTTTTTTAGATTTTTTAATAAATATATGTCTTTGGGATGTAGTTTCGACATGTCGAAAAATAATGTACTAGCAATTTTTGCTCTTACGATAGGGCTTTGATTGTAGTTATTTCTATAAACTAGGGAGTCTCGATGGGGTCTAATGACCCCATCTAAATAAATGTTCTTGGCTTTATAAACCACTGTTACTAAATCACTGGATTTGGGGATGTTTATGGGTATGCTTGTGAAGGACATTTTCTTTTTTTTCTTTTCTGTGTTAGAGGGCTTGGGTATTTTAGCTCGAACTTTTTTCGGGGAATCTGTTTTTTTGTCCTTGGGGTATCTTCCTTGGAGGTGGAGGGAACAGGGTAAGTTGGTCTGATTTGTTGTTTTTGGGGCACTTCTCTTTTATATGGCCCTTCTTGCTGCACTTGTAGCACTTTGGTTTTCTCCCTTCGACATGAATAGGGATGTTCATGTCATCCATTACAATAATTTCAGGTAAATCCTCAAGGTCAATGCTTGTGGCTTGGGCCAGAATCTCCAGGGTCTGGCCTCACCAATTTTGTGGACCGTCTTGTGTTATCCGTATTATCTTGATTTTCTCCTCTCTCTTGCAGAGGAGGGTGGCCAAAATCCACGCTACCTCTGCTTCAGGGGGGATGTTTTTAATTTTAATCCTGGATGTTCTCCATCCCAGGTATAATGGTAGCAACAGTATGTTTCCACTTTGCAAGATCCGAGTCGAATATTTTCTTGCACGTTCTGACGACTCAAACCTTGCTTCCACAGTTGCAAATTTCGTTCTTCTTGTCAAGTATTCAATTTCATTCATTGTTGAACCAAGACATGTTTCAATTGTCCCCTCCTCCAAATGTTCAAATTTCTTTGTCTCCGAATTGTAAGTTTTGTAAATAATTGTATGTTCTTTTATTTTATTTTGTAATTCGCTTGGAGGTGAGATCTTAGCCTCACCATCTTTTTCTGTTATCATCCCGTAAAAAGTCTGTATTTCCTCAATTTTAAATTGAATCATTTCACGACCACCGACGGCCGCTGCAAAATTCATACTATTTTGGACCTCTGTAGAAGCCATTTCCTTTTTTTTGAACACAACACAATTCCGTCTAACGGTGAGATAATAGTTTGGTTTAACACCAGCACAGTTCAGTTAAGTACAATATTCCTTCCCCCGAAGGGGGAGGATCACAGTTCACAGTACAAATAAAATAAAAACAAAATCACCCTTACGGGAACAAGCAAACACAATTTACAACAATAACAACAGCAAACAAAGCAAAACAACTAACCTTTCGGTGAAGCAATCAAAATACAAACGACTTATTGCGTGATTTTGGACAAACTTACAAACAAGCTCATTATTATAATTGATTGCGAAAGTAATTATAAAGCAATACAGTCAAGTTTCATTTTTATTTTGAATAAATAAATAGTTATATGTTTGGGTTGTACCACTGGCCCATGTGCGCAAGTAGTGAATGGATGGCTTCAATATTCATCATTCTCCACATAAATTCGTCGAGGTGTGATTCAATAGTCGAATTGTGCACACTACACATTTTTTTAAAGCTTCTTTTGCAATTCTTCTACATGTTCTTGACGAGATTTGTATGAGCACCTGTTGCAGGGTCAACAAAATGGTGGTGGTGAGTTACTCGAACATGTGTATAATTGTTTGGCAACATAGATATACCACTCACTCCTGGTATACCACCATATGCAGCCCATTCATCGCTGTAAATGATAATTCCGTCGAGAATGTACTTTTGAATGGGTGGCAAAAGTGTTTCATTCTTACGATCATCTACCAAAAGTATGAAACCCTTTTGGTACCAGAGTCGATTCCACCAAATACCCATCTTTGTGTTACTGTTCTTCCGACGTTGTACTTTTGTTTAGCAATCAATGATTCATCTATTTGAATGATAACACCTGGCCCTCCTGTTTGCAGATTATTTTGTAGCAGCCAATTTGAACAAATATCCCTGAAATACTGGAATCATTATGGGATACACCAGGACCTCTATATTTAAGTAGTACTGGTAATATTTCTTAGTAATATTAATTTATACCAGAAACAATATATATAATGAATATAATAAAAGTTCACAATCTTTTTTTATCTCATATTTATTTTGTAAACAAACAATACAATATTACATAAGCATTTTAGGCATTCGTTCTTTTCTGGACTCTCGCTGTGTACTGGCAGCTGATGGCTCGTGGACCACCACTTTGAGTAGCACTGGTTTAAATAGTTTATTTGATCAACACATGCATTTACATGTTGGATACTCAAGGAAAGCTGATACATGACATTACCAACTTGTTTCAAGTTGGCGAAGTAAAAATGAACAGAAGAAATATTGTGTTAATGTGATGAGGTAGAACCGGGCATGTGTTGTGTCTGTGTGTCCATTGGTCATTCAGTCATATCGTTTTATGTTCTGTGACTGCTACTATGTTGTGTCATTCATGCTGAATATGTGGTTCTGTGTTGGCTGCTTGACTGGTGCAAGTTAACTGCTGTCTGTTGACCGTTTGACACTTGCATCATCCTAGCTAGGAGAACAGACAGACATACCATAAGAGTAATTTCTACCTATGTAGGTCACCTGCTGTCCACTTGAACCTTCAGTGATACAACTCCGGTTGCAGTCGAATGGAAATCCATCCAATCCTTTTTGATAGGGCAGAAATTTCTTTCATGCCTCTTTGGCCAGTAGTGGATCATGGCCGGCTGCAGTCTAATAACTGCAGCAAATTAAAAAAAATTCTGGGGTTGATACATTCAACAAAAAATTCTAAAAACAACTGAAAAGTATAACCATGGTGCTTTTGTCCAGACCCCATTCTGAAAACATTAATCCCCAATTTTCCCATATTTTTCCCTCCAAAGAAACTCATCTAGATGGGATTCAATCATATTTGTGTGTACTCCCATCATACTCTTGAATCTGCGTTTTGCATTTTTCCAGTAACATTCAACT
>NC_068987.1:24006682-24021042 GCF_001194135.2 Octopus bimaculoides | reverse complement strand
CCATTAAATCCACTCCAACAATCAGAATGGATAGTTCTTGGTTTTATATACTTTCTGATAAGAGAGAGCAGAGTTTTGGAGAAACACTTCCTTCTCCTTTAGAAATAAATATGCAGCATCCTGTATGTCCGCGTTTGTGATGGGTCTTTCACAACACTCCACCTCTCTTGCCGAGAGTTGTGGCAGGCCATGCAGGTAGGCACTAAAGTCCACCCTGCATTCTGATCCACCAGTTGTCCTGAACAGTCATGCAAAGTGTTGTTGAAAGGCCCTTGTTCATCTGTCAGAGACTTTGTTGCTTCGTTGTGCCTCCACCTCTCAGGCAGCTCCAACTCCTTCGTTCCTCAGAGCACACATCATAGCTCTGACAACGCATCCTTCATGTTTAACATTGAAGTGTTGGTCGAGGGCCAACCTTGCCACCAGTACGTTGGACATGATGCCAGTTCTAAGTGCCCCTTCTAATTTCTTAACTCAGCCTCCCTCTATTCTATTTCGGTCTAATACTAGAGCCTTACTATACCTAACCAATTCTGCTTTAATTGCTTTCTTTAGGGCATACCACCACCTATTGTTGATGGTGCCCGTCAATGCTCTCTTTACTAATGTGCTAATCCAGTCCCTGTAAGCCTGGCGTGCCGTGAACGACGTGTTCAGCTTCCAGTAACCGGGACCCTGCCTGTGGCTCTTATCTAAGTCAAGCATACAAGTCACAAATTTGTGATCTGTGTAGCTGACTATATGGGATATCCCTATCCACTGTCCTACAGAATACTCTATCTAAACACAATCTGGACGACCCGATGAGGTTGCTCCATGTCCACATTGGTACATTTGGGTGGTCCAGTTGGAAACGTCTGGGCAAATCTTTGAGGCATTTACATCCCCTTCTATTACTATCTCTGCCCATGTAGTCTAGATGCGTGTCCAAGGTAGCATTCCAATCCCTCACTAAAAGTAAAGATTGAGACTTTCCCAGGAAAACCTCTAGGCGTCAAAAGAAACCCGGTTGACCTGTTAAGGACGGTACATAAGTTATCAGTCGAAAAGCATACCCATTACTGCCATCAACATCCATGACGACCAGCCTACCCTCAGGTTCTAGGAATATTGCTCTTATTTTGAGGTCCAGATTCTTCCGAAGAAGCACTGCAGTACCGGAGTCTGGTCCCACTGATGGCTATGATATGCATGTTCTGTGACTTGATGTCATTTAACAGGTAGCCTTGTTTCCAAGGCGACCCCAAGCCACGTACATTTATACAACTTATTCTGAGCATGTTCCTATCGAAAGTTGTGTTGGTGACAGTGGGGATGTGGTGTTTGGGTTTTTTGTGGTGGGTAATGAGTCTTTTCGTTTTTCAGTTCTTCCTTTGGAGTTGTTGCTGTTGGTGGTGGTGATAGTGTTGTTTCTGTTCTTGGTGGTGTAGGCAACGTCATTTCAACT
Organism: Octopus bimaculoides; assembly: GCF_001194135.2. NCBI lineage: Eukaryota > Metazoa > Mollusca > Cephalopoda > Octopoda > Octopodidae > Octopus > Octopus bimaculoides. The sequence goes on along the minus strand of NC_068987.1, from coordinate 24,019,595 downwards.
CTCATTACAAAGCGCTTATTTCCCTTCAACCAGATTTTGAAGCTTCATTCATCTCTTCATTCTCTCCCTTCATTATATTGTTTTGCTGACTGACTAAATTGTACATATTATACATAATCAATAAAGTGTGTTATTGTTCGGACGCTTTTCTTGTTCCTGAATAAATTGATGTAAGGAAATTGTGTAGCACTCACTCAGTGCAAGAATACACAAGCCGAAAATCCTACACTACTTTTATTTGGTCATCTGTTCTAAACCAGGACTCTGCTGGTCAGGTTGCTCTGGATGCAGCTGCCTATAAAACTTCTCTGCCTGGGTTCTGATAATGGCACCTGACAGTGGGGTGCTGCCATTCTACTCCTGGACAAACCAGGTGAAAACTGCTTTCTCAAGTTAACTGTCAGTGGCAGTCCTGGCCTTCTTCCTAGCTAAGCCCTCGCTGTCCACAACTGTATTTACATAATTTGTGAGGTTAGCCTCATCCTTAACCCAACCATGCAGGGTGGACTCTGGAATGCCAGTCTCTCTTGATAGTTTGACTTTGAATCCATCATTTCGTATACTGTCAACCAGATCTAACTTTTCCATTACAGAATAGGATTTCCTCTTAGGCATTGTGTTTTCATACGGCAAATTTAAAAAAAAAATATCTGCAAGGTAGCTTGAAATTGTAATGAATGAAGTGGAATATGGTCTCTCTTTATATAAATTGTACCTCCAGGGTGTTAATTACTTCCTTTAAGTATTAATCTGTTTGACTCATTTGAAGCCTTTGATTGGCAGAAGCTTCCTCAAACAATCCAATCAAATCATGGAAAACAAACTGTCAAAAGTGTTCACTGGTCAAAAAGGTGTTGTTTTCATCACAAAATCAAAGAAATTATGCACACAAAACATGTAATTAGCACCCAGTTATATGGCAATATTTTCAAGCTGTTCATTAAGGTATGTATGTATTTTGTTGAAATTTGCTGAAATTCTGCTTTTAATCAAGGTTTTTGCTGAGGGAAATTCTGCTTCAAATTATTAGGGGTCCATCAAACCACCCATGTTATATGCAGGGACGTGGTATAGCGAGATGCCTTATAAAGAGGGAGCACTGTACTAACTTGAAATTAGATCAAAGGTTGATTTAAGTGAAGGTTGGACAAGTCATTAAAGTTACACCTGAAAAAGAGAGTGACCTAACATGAAGAAATTCTTGATAAACAAGCTACTAAAAACTAACCTTCATTAATTAATTGTTGAGGTGTTCAGCTTTTCCTCATTAGTCTACACTGAAGACTAATTAGTCAACTTTTCCTCATCAGTCTACACTAAAGACTAAATAGTTTTATATATTAAATTGATTAAATACTTATAAAATTACTGCTGCATTATTTTTATTTGCATGCAGCAATATAAGTCACCTTTGGAAGAGAATGTTTTACAACTGATATCACAGTAATATGATTCCTTTCCTGTCACAATACATTTGTGGTAAGATTAATCAACCATTCACAATGAATGTTTTACAATATTACAGAAATAATTACTGTCATTTAATTGTGTATCATTGATCAATTGAATGACACCTCTGCAGACAGCACGTTTATTACAACTGGAGTGTTTTATAGCAGACTTATTTTATTACAAATTTCATAGTTGCTCAATTTCAGAATAGTGCCAAGTAATTTATGTTAAATGCTGCAGCTAGTTTGTATGAATCTTTTAATATAGACATTATTCTCTATATATACTTGTGTATAAGGATATAAATCACTATTTTCAGACTGGATTTCACTATAAACCTTTTTCACTCTCTTCTTTATAGCAGGTTGTAATGAAAGTTTTGTCCATTTTTTAAGGCTTAATAACCCCCCCCCCCCAAAAAAAAAGCAATATCTGATTTTATTTAATCTTTAATATAGTCACCATTCTTTATGACTTCTTTCCATTTGTCAATGAGAAGTGAAAAAGGAAATTAACCCATTTTTGACTTCTGCTCTTGAAGTAAGTCTTCATCCACTCAAATGATTTTGTAAACTTCTAATCTGTAAGTACGAGGTCCAGAGAACATGGTGGGCACTGCATAATTTTCCAAGCATATTCTTCTAGATATCTGGCACTCTTGTGCAGCGTGATGTTTAGTGTTATCATGATGACAGATGACTCCTTTTCTGTTCGTTAATGGACATTTTTGCTACAAAGCTATTTTCAGACATCTTAGCTATTGGCAGTATACATTGGCTGTTATTGTATGATTATTGTCTAGCAGCTTTTGATGAATTATTCCATGCATATCTTACCATACACTCAGAAGAATCTTCCTTGGATGCTGGTCACTTCTGGGCTGCTGAGCTACCTTTTCACTACGACAGAGCTACTAACATTTTTGCTTAACATGGCAAGGTATCCATTCTTCATTTCCTATAATGACTTTGTTCAAAAAAGGCATTTGCAATTCATGAGATTGCTGTGATGCACAACAGTCAACACGTTTATAATTGTCTGCAGAGAGATCATGTGGAACCCATTTTCCAACCTTTTACACTTTACCAAACCTTTTCAATTCAGGATGAATGGTAGTACCTTTCCATGTTCCTGTATGGTGGATCAAGGTGTATTAATTCTTTGGGACAATTCTTTCATACTTTGATGTGGATCCTCTTCAACTGCAGCTTTCAAGGTGCCATCGTCCAGAACAATAGGTCTTCCTGATTAATGCCCACCAGAAAGATCAAAATCACCTTAAATTTTGAAAATCTCTGACATTTTCAACCGCTTACTCCATCAGGATAAACACTGCATATGTTTTTGTTGCAGTGTTGCCTTTATGAAATTCATACAGCATGCAATGCTGAATGTGACCTTAAAATTTTTGTTCATCCATGGGTTATCTGAAATGGAGAAAATGAAATTATGACTTTAATCAATCAGAGGAACAGCTCAGCTGATGCCTAGACTGAAGAAATAACTTTTTTGTTTTCACCATGTTTATTTTCTTAAACATGCAACATTACTTTCCAGAATAATATACATGTTACTTTGTAATATCTAAAAAAGGGAAAATGTCTTTGAAAATATCTCAATAAATTTTTCATTGGGATGCTTTGAAATATTTCAGTTCCTTTTAATTTCACCTAAAAAAAAAAAAAATTTGATTTTGTTTGGGATTCTAAATCAGCAAGAATTGTTACCTTTATCAATTATTGCTGTTAATCCTGACATGGGTTTGGAGGATCTGTTATACTTAATTCTTCTATGTGTCCCGACCATGACATTACTTGCTGTTTTCTCTTTATTAAACACTGGCAATTAGCATGGCCATATTGCAAGTGTCAGGTGTAAATAAAGAATAAACAAGTTCCAGTCATCAATTTCTCTTTCAGACAACATTGTCCATCTTTGGATTGGTGTCACAAGTTATATCACTTCGATGTGTAGTCTATGGTGGTGCCGTATCGGGTTCCATGATGGCTTTCTTGAGCCGATTGATACTAACAGTATTCTGTTTACCATTTACATCGACAACGAAGTATTTCTCCCGTTTTTGCAGTACTTTGTAAGGGCCGGAATACGGTGGGCAGATTTGTGCTGGTATTCCGTCATTTCTAACAAACACGTGTGTCCATTGATTAATGTCCGTGGGGACATGTGTATCAGTTTCCTGCGGGCGAGGTGGGTTTGGTGACAGCTGTGATATATGTGCACGTAGGCGATGCACATATGTTGTGGGATCTGGGATATCCTGTAGAATTACTGGAGCAATCATTTGTCCAGGCAGGGTTAATGTGGTGCCGTAAACGATTTTTGCCGGTGAGTATCCGCTCTCATCCTTGATGGATGTACGGATACCAAGCAGGATTAATGGAAGGAAGTCTATCCAATTGTTTATGTCAGAGTATGCCCGTATGGCTGATTTCAGTTGCCTGTGGAATCTCTCCACCATGCTGTTTGCCGCCGGATGGTATGCTGTAGTGCGAAAGTGTTTGGAACCGATGAGTCGAGTAAGCTCGCTGAAAAGGTGGCAGTCAAATTGTCTTCCTCTGTCTGTCGTGATGATAGCAGGGATACCAAAACACGATACCCAGTGTGATATCAGCGCTTTAGCCACGGTTTCTGCTGTGGTATCAGAGAGAGGGAAAGCTTTAGGCCATCGTGAAAAGCGGTCGATACAAGTGAGGAGATGTGTATAGTTGTGAGACGGAGGTAGAGGTCCAACGATGTCTATGTGGATGTGTTGGAAACTACTGTCTGGTGCTGTAAAATTACCAAAGGGTGACTTGACGTGTCTGTGTACTTTTGCCTATTGACATGCAATGCAACTTTTAACCCAGTCGCAGATGTCTTTATTGATGTTCGTCCACACAAAGCGAGTTGCTATCATCTTCTGTGTGGGACGAACGCCAGGATGTGACAAACCGTGTAAGGCAGTGAAAATTTTCCGTCTGTGTTGTTCGGGGACATATGGATGCTTGTGTCCTGTGGAAACATCACACCATATTTGACCAGTTGAAGAAGATAGTGGGCAGAGTTGGAATTTGAGGGACGATGAATTTCGTAACTTACTAAGTTCTTCGTCAAACTCTTGGTCCGTTGCGATCTGCTGTAAGTCAATTGGTTCGGAAGTATGCAGTGCATTAAGATGGGCGCGGGACAAGGTGTATGCGGCCGTGTTATCGGAACCTTTAACATACCGAATGTCGGTTGAATATTGAGAGATAAAATCAAGGTGACAGATTTCTCTCAAAGAATGTTGGTCATTCTTCGTTTTAAAAGCATAAACCAGTAGTTTGTGATCCGTGTAGATGCTGAAGGCAGTCCCTTCAAGCATATGGCGAAAATGTTTAACAGAAAGGTATGCGGTGAGTAGTTCTCGTTCGAAAGTGCTGTATTTAACTTCTGCGTGCTAAGGATAGTGGTTGCCAAATTCCATCCACAAACTGTTGCAGGATGCCGCCAATTCCAGTCTGAGAGGCGTCGACCAGTAATGTGAATGGAGCATCAGGTTTGGGATGAACTAGCATTGTAGCTGTAGCTAGCATATCCTTTAGCTTGTTGAAGGAGGCTAGTTGTGTGTCACATAATGTAATTGCTTACTTCTTCTTTTTCGCCAGTCTGTTGCGCAGGACTTCGGTAAGCGGTTGAGCTGCTTCGGCGCAGTGTGGAAAGAAACAACGGTAGAAATTCACCAGTCTCAAAAATTCACAGAGTTTCCAAAGAGATGTTGGGATAGGAAAATTCACTATGGTTTCCACTTTGTCAGGCAGACGACGAATTCCATCTTTGTCAACGATGTACCCGAGGAAAGGCAGAGATGAGACACCGAAAATGCATTTACTTGTGTTAATGTCTATGCCATAATGAGTCAGTCGCTGGAAAAGTTGTTGGAGGTGATCTTCGTGTTCGGCCTCAGAGACACTCGCTACTAGCATATCATCGATATATGCGTAGACGAAGGGTAAACCTCTTGTGACAGTGTCGATGAAACGCTGAAATGTTTGCGCTGCATTACGTAATCCAAACGGCATTCGCAAGGATATGCACCAAAAGGAATGGCAATTGTGGTTTTGGGGACATCGGCCGGTTCAACGGGTATTTGATTGTAGGCCCGAATTAAATCCTGACCTTTTCTGGAACTGAAACAAGATGAAGTTCCGGTGCTTGCAGGGTTGTTTTATTACTTGACTTTTGGCATTTATCATATCTGGATATGTATTTGATAATGTCGTTACATATACCATTCTAAAAATATGTTGCACTTATTTTTGCTCTTCCAAGATGTGCTCTTCGTAAATCATCATGACATGTTCTTATAACCCTTTGTACTTCATCTATCTTAAATACTTGATGATAATTGATTTTATCTCCATCATTGTTTGTGCACTAAAATACCATCTTGTACGTGAAATGGCTCACTCTTTTTCTATACTTCTCTTTTTTCTTTTGATAATCTTTTTGGATAGTTGCTTTCACTTGGTTACTGATAGTAGATTTTGTAATAGTTTGATAGTTGTCATAGAGACTTTAGTCTCTATCTATCACCTTTTAACAACATTATGAATGAAGAGACATTAGAACAATTAACAATATAATAAAAAGGTTTTATTTATGACTATGATGCTTGGTTTCACAATTCCTGTCATTCTGCTTAGCCGCCGCTGATTTAGATGTAGTTTGGTAATGGAAAGTTAAGGTCTTCCTTTATGCCTGCCAGAGAAGTAAGTAGCTATCACATCGATAGCATCATGGTGAAAAGTGCTTCGTGGAGGAGCGAGGTGTTGTCATGTAGAAGGTCTGAGCTCAACTCACCGAGATAATGAAAGTAACTGCTTAAGTACAAATTTTACTACGCATGCGCAACTCGAGGGGCTTCCGGTGGTGAAGTCCCCTGCGCATGCGCAGAATAGTACTTCCTCAATGGCGGCTATAATTTCGCGCCACTACAATTTCATATGTTTTTGACTCCATGTTGGGTAAAAATAAGTATTCAAGTATTTGTCAAATACATTACAGACCATCTCTGATTCTATAACCCTGTTGGCAGCCTATCCCAGATTCATGTATGAGCAGCTGTACATTATCTCAAAAGGTAGAGCTGCTGGAAAGAAATGAAGGGCATATTCTTATTCGAAGGATTGAATATACCTAAAATCAGATCTAAAGCCTTAGGCACCAAAAAATTTTTTTCATTTGTTCCCCAGTGTAATCTAAGGTTTTAAAAAAATTATTTTAAACTTTTATTGTATTAAAAATTAATTATGATACACTCTGTGGATCACATAAAGCACACAATTTTATTGCATGTAGTACATTCTATGATCATAGAATGTATTACATCTAAACCAAATTAACATGCAATAACTAAAATGTGCATCCTTGAAAGCAAGGGTGCACATTTACAAAAAAGACTTATGAAAAATGCTTTGGACTGGTGAAGGATTAAAAATAATCAGTGGGTGGCAAGAATGTTTTCTTTATATACCTAAGTTTTCCATTGCAGAGATGCACCGAACCATATATTAAGTACTCTACTAAATACTGCCAGTATTTTTTTTTCTGCTAAGGAATTTGTGGTGGGTGCTAAAAATGTTACTTGGGCTTCTCAGATGACTGAAGATCAATATGTAAATAATTGGTAATAATCTCCAAACAATAATCAATCATTGTTTATATTTTTTTGATATAGTGGCTGATCAATGTTCAAGTTGTTGTTAACATGTTTTCTTATGATAAAACTTGGGATCTTAAAGGACTGTTGTTCTACATAACACACCCATTGATCAGAGATGTCTACATGGTAAACCCTAAATTGTCATCTTCATCAATTAGAAACTGATAGATCCACATACCATTTTTTAATATCTTTTTTTGTATTATTGATGTAATGATTGAGAGTGTTATGAAGCTGAACAATATACTTAAAACAGGTATCTTGTACTTTGTGGTTTGAAACAAATTTTTCCAAATAAATACTTGATTCATGTCATTTATTATTATTTTTTATTTTTGTTTTATGTACCTGTACTAAAAATATGGGGCATTGCACATGTGCAAAAAATATTTCAAATTTCAACACAAATATCTTCTTCATGCAGCTAACTGAGAATAAACAGCCTAGCAGGTACTTGGTTAAGTACCTGCTAGGCTGTTTATTCCCAGTTTGTCCTTTTTTGTTTTTCCTGCTAAGAGCAAGTACAAATAAACATTTCTTTTTGTAGTATTCCAATTCACATCAGTTTATGTGGACCCATGTTAGTTTCATCAATTTGAACATTTTTAGTCTCTCCCATTTAGAAACTCTTATGTGCTAGGCTGTGTTGATCAACAAAAAGTGTACATATGGCATACTTAAATGATACTTCAGAAACAAAAAATAATAATACAGTCTTAATTGATTGGATCCAGTTGCATTTGATGCATTTCCATCAAAATATTTTACACCTTGGATGTATTTATTGAAGGTAGCAGTTTTCTTGACTGCTTATGTATTTGTTCTCATTATTCATATCAGACAATGACAGGCCGTCCACTTGGCAAATTCCTGTTGATTGACAGTTTCATATTCTCATAAATTATATTCAATTTTATTTATTTTGGTCTATCTGTTAATTTTTATTTGTATTGTTCTCTACTTGAGTTGAAATTTGATTTTGAAAAAATACAGGTTGATTACAGTTGGAACATTTTTGATCATTCTTTTTCTCAGTCATGGTTGACTTGGGTTAAATATATTGGTTCTGTTTGTGTTGAAATTTGCATATTTTTTAGTATGTTCACAAAATAAATTGGACTGTCAAATATTTGTTTTGGAAAATGTTTTTGTTTCAAACTGTAAAGTACAAGATACCCTTTCCAACATGTTCATTTGGAAACTTCAGTGATTGCACAGAAAAAAAAATTCATACAGGCCTAACTTATTCAAGCAAAACTTATTTTTGGAAAATCAGCTTCCTCTCTCATTCAATTTTTTATGTTATTAGATACCTCGAAGATACAAATGTGCATGATATCCCAAGTGTACAATAATGATGTGTATATATGTATTTATTAATTACTACTGTCATAGTTTGTCTTTTGTAGTGATGTACTTTGGATAGTATCCAACTTAAACCCTCAAGTTCTATACAACTCTTTGCTGATTACTTTTCATAGCATATTTTGCAAGTTTTCACAATACTACTTTGTCACATTTTTGCAAGACCTGCTTTTCAAAACTCTATTTTCCATTGTTAAGGTCAGACATTAATTGACACTGTGCTCTAGGAGATTCTTGTGCTAGTAAAAAAATGGGAGCATTACCCTTTCACACCTGGGTCTCTATCATACATACCTACATCAAGGGCAAGACCCCTGACTACTTGAGAGGGAACGTTTATGTGGTTTCCCAACTTGACTATCAGCCTGATCTCCCTCAGGTCTCAACATCTTGAAAAGAAAGAACATTGGATAATTTGGAATATATGAACTGTGTGTTATCTATATATCTAGTGAAGCATGTCTTCCTTGCAATGAGCACACTCAACACTGCTAAGTTAGATGTCACTCTTGATAGACTTTCTAACAATATATTGACCACCTGGAAGGAACCTCATGAGCTAACGAAAGTACTTCTAAGCTTGACTTGTTTATGTAACAACTGGATTTAAATCTTATGTCTCCCAACTGTCTTCTGAGCTGTAACCTTGTTGCACAACTGGGAATACCAACAATTTGGTTGAGATGACCATAGTTGAAACATCAACCAAATGATGAAATTCAGCATAGGCTATCATACTAGATACTCTATTTTCCCTCAGTCTGTGTTGCAACTAGCAAAAACAGATTCACATTCGATGCAGTCTACCAAAAAATACTGGCTGTTACCATGAAAAGCCAGCTTTGCCAAGGATATGGAGTCCATGTTGGTTATCAACACAAAGGAATATAACCCAAGAAATCACAGGTGAACTTAACTGCATATCAGAAACATTGGCCCTGACTCTTCTGTGGACTCAACTTTACACGAAGGTAAGAACATCACATCACAGAAAACAAGTGCATACACACACACATTCAGTCAAATAGCTGTACTAGTGTACAAATATTTACTATGACAAAATACACTTTTATGATCCAGTATTTAATGGGAATTATAACACAACACATTGATGCCACTTGAGACAGATTTAGATTTGACAACACATTGGAAATATAGTCATTTAAACCAATGATGTATTTTATGTATGTAGTGTGTGTAGATATATCATCATTTTTATGTTAGCTTTTCATGTTTGTGTGGATTGACTGGGCATGGGGAACAGTCTGAGTCACTTACTCTGAATTATTCCTTTCCCAACTCACACTAGGTCAGAGAAACTACACACACATGTTAGTTTTGTCTTGGTTCCTACATTTGGGTGCCCTAACACCAACCACTTTATAGTACTGGTGCATTTATTACCACCAGCATTGTAGAGGCTGCCTTTGGCAAGGTTATATAGTCATGTCAACCCTATGCTGTATCTGCTCAATTTGACTGTCACACATTACACACACACACACACACACACACACACACACACACGAAGGTGCATAGGCTAGTGGTTAGGATGTTGCACACATCATCACTATATCAGGGATTCAATTCCTAGACTGGGTGGCATGTTCTGTTCTTCAACAAAGCACTTAATTTCATGTTGTTCCAATCAACTCAGCTGTAAATGGGTAAACCTGCCTTCCAATCAGGAGGAATGTTGGCCTATTCACCTAACCAGCAGGGTAGCAGCATCCAATAGTCTGGTTGATCATGTGATACACACATCCATATATAGCACAAACATAATTGCCAGAATTAAAGAAAGGATGGGAGGTGCTGTATTGTTGTATTTTTGCAAAAAATAACCCACACTGCAAAGCATTTGCTATAAGTTTGATATTGCAAGGTAGTGAGATGATAGCAAAAATGTTGAATATTTGTAAGGCTGGAAAGAACTGACATGAGTGTAATCTGTTGGATGAGTAACATTAGCCGAAATCATGGCTGAATGTTAGAGGTGAGTGATGGGTGAGAATTACTGTCAGTGGTGAGTAAGTAGGCTTGACTGAAGAAAACTTAGGAAGAAGTAATGAAGGTAAATCTCATGAAACTGAATCAAAATTAACTCCCAAATTATAAACTTAGGTTCAACACGACTGTTACACAAAACTCTAAAAAGCATCTAAATATATATTACCTCAATCATACAGTTGACATGGTTAATTTAATCAAAGCTAGGGATAATCTGGATCACAAATCATAAATACTATGTAATAAAAAAAATACACCTCACAGAAGTAAAAAAAAAATTCACATTCAAAATTATAATTGTGTTGTAATTATCAATAGTGTCATTAGAAATGTTTTGCAGCATTTCTTCTGGCTCTTTACATTCTGAGTTCAAATCCTACTGAAGTAAACTTATCAAACACTCCTCTGGGGTTGGTAAATTTAAGTACCATTCAGATACTAAGGTTGATAGTATCAATTAATGTATCACCTCAAAATTGCTAGGCTTGTGTCTAAATCTATTAAAGGCAGGAAGCTGATAAGATTGTTGTGATATGTCTTCAAGTTCTTTACATTCTGGGTTCAAATCATCCCATTGAGGTCAGTTTGCCTTTCATCCTTCTGGTGGTGATAAAATAAAGTACCAGTCAAATATTCCCACTTTTAAAGTTGACAGCCTTGTACTGAAATCAGGAACCATTATTATTAAGGTGGCCATCTGACAGACTTAGTGGAATTTTGTTCATCTTTACATTTCAAGTTCAAATGTTACTATGGTCAACTTTGTCTGGATCTTTTTTAAAACGGGGGCCACATTTTTCATTAACGAAACACTTTGAAACTTGGAACACTGGTAGAATGTGTCATATAAAACATCTTTTTCTCTTAGTCTTCTTTAAAAAAAAAGAAATCCATAAGTTATTCCATGTTAAAGTTGTCGTATTTCTGTAATTTCAACCAATCACTGACGTCCATTCAGCCGATATACATTAAGTGCCGACTACATAAACAGGGTTAGGGTTAGGGTTAGGGTTAAAGCAAATTTAAAATGAAAAAAGCAAATAAAACGAAGGTATGGAGATTAAATACACTTTACATCGCTTAATCAGCCAAAGGAGTAAATGTAAACAACTGAATACTTGTCAGTGATTGGTTGAAATTATCGAAATAAGACAATTTTTTACTTGAAATAAATTCGAATACAAAAATATTTTTCTGTTCTATAACACAAAATAGATAAGTATACGAAGTTTGAAAGTCTTTCCGTACCAAAAACACTACGTAAAACATTAATGAAAAATGTGGCCCCCGTTTTAAAATAGATCCCTTTGTCTTTTATCGAATGGGATCAATAAGATAAGCACTAGTAACATCAGGCAAGTACTGGAATCGATGTAATCAACTAGTCCCCACACCCAGAATTTCAGTTTTTGTGCCTGTAGTAAAAAGAATACAGTGGCAAACTGGCAGAATCGTTAGCCCACAAAATGTTTAGTAGCATTTCTTCAGCTTTACGTTCTGAATTCAAATCCTGTCTAGATCAACTTTGACTTTTATCTTTGCAGAGTCAATAAAATAAGTACTAGACTGGTACTGGGGTTGATGTAATCAACCAGCCCCTTCCCACCCCTGAAATTTCCAGCCTTGTGTCTATAGTAGAAAGAATAAAGTGGTGAGCTGGCAGGATTGTTAGCATACCAGGTAAAATACTTAGTGACATTTCATCTGTCTCTATGTTCTGAGTTCAAATTCTGACTTTACCTTCCATCATTTTTTGTGGGGTCAATAAATTAAGTAGCAGTTAAGCACTGCAGTCAATATAATTGACTACCCCCTCCAAAATTTCAGGCCTTGTGCCTATAGTAGAAAGGATTCTTATATCAGATTAGTTATGATGGTCATTGTTGTTATAAATATCAATAAATGCTTTTTTTTTCCCCCCTTTTGTTTTAGGTTACAGTCCACTTTATATTGTGACCATATACAAAATACAAAGAAATTGAATTCAATGTCTATCATCATAATGAATTTAAGTAAGCTCACAACTTCTTTTTCCAGGTATGTATCTGTTTATAATTTCTATGTTAGCTATATCAATCCATGCTACATATATTAACTTGGAAATGTTTTTTAACAAGAATGAATAAATTACATTCTCTGTCAAACTCTGCTCAAGTAACCCAAATAGTGGCAGATTCAGTCTAGTACAAAGAACAGGAATGGTCTTCCCAGCAAGTAGAATATGCTTGCCTAAGGCACTATGCAGTAGAATCAAACCTGAAACCAAGCAGTTAGGAAGCAAACCTAACCATATCTATACATGCACTGTGAAAGTTGAATTCAGATTATACAATGAACCAGTACACTTGTGTGGATAACTCAATATTGAGACTACATTGTTGT
>NC_068987.1:23997112-24006086 GCF_001194135.2 Octopus bimaculoides | reverse complement strand
GTGGCACATAAAAGACACCATTTCGAGCCTGGCCGTTTTCGTGCGGGTGACACGTAAAAGCACCCACTACACTCTCTGAGTGGTTGGCGTTAGGAAGGGCATCCAGCTGTAGAAACTCTGCCAAATTAGATTGGAGCCTGGTGTTGCCATCCGGTTTCACCAGTCCTCAGTCAAGTCGTCCAACCCATGCTAGCATGGAAAGCGGACGTTAAACGATGATGATGATGATGATGATGATGATTGCTAACTATATGCAGTTTTCAGAAAAAATTTAAACATTTATACATCCTCTCTCTAAAGAATTAGATGGGTGTTATATTACTGATATTGTTTTGGTCACTGTTATTAGATAATAGGCTTAGTCTAATTACGTTCCTTTAACTACAGTCCCAATGTGGAATGACTTCCAGTTGCCACCATTGTTTTGTTTTTTTTTGTCCTGTTTTACTTTAATTATTTTCAAACATCCATACCACCACAATTTCCTCTTTCTTGCATCACCCAGTAATTCTAATATCTAACTATTTTGCCATCTCATCATCTGTGTTTTATTTTTCAGTTCTATATAAACAAACCGATGGCTTGAACTTGGAATCTTCAACCTTCATAGTTGTACACCATCACATTCCGGTTCATTCTTCAATATTAAGCATTGGACCAAGAAGAGATATTTTCTTTTCAGTAGAAATATGGGATCCTTAAACTTGTGCTGCCACCTGAATATAAACTATCATCATCACCCAAACTATGATAGTTAATCTATCCATGAATATATGAACTGTTGTGTTTGTATAAGATTGTTCACTGAAGCTATGACCATGTATACAATTACAAACTTTATAGAAATCCCTTTTATCTAGCAGCATCATTTATGTCCCCTTAAAGTGATCTTTTTTTTTTATGTCACTTTGGTTCCAGAGTCAATAAAAGAAAAAAACCCCAAATGATATGAAATACCTTTTGTTCAGAAGCTATTTGTCTTAGAACCACTGCTGACAGTTGTACAACAACAGAAGAAAACTGCTTCCAGCATTTGTATAATTATAGTATCAGTAATATTTATTCAGAAGATAGAAACTACTATCAACAGTTTTACAACTACCAGAATCTCAATTTGCAAAACAAGTGAAAAAATCAGTTAACAAAAATGACAATATAAATAACATCTTTTTCCTTCTTGTAATTTTATTTATGCATGTGTACCATTATATTATTTTTATACCAATTATTACATAGTGGTAAAGTCATTTCACCAGATGCTGAGCCTACTGACAAATGATAAACAGCTGCAACAAGTGGTCACATTCTATACAACAGACTTCATCCAAGCTATGCAAGCATGGAAAAATATACATTATTATCACTATAATGTTGACTGAAGAAAGTATTATAATATATTACTAGGAAGTTGTTTCTTGGCATAAGACTTCTACAGATATCTCTCAGAATACTGCAACATCTGCCACATTTGTGTCTAACATGAATTGTAATATTTAGATCAAGGATTGGCAACTGTATTTTTACATCTGCAAGGGAGATTGTGTACCATCAAGTGAACAGTGGACCAGATAAATACTAACAACAATTTGAAATATGGAAATTATCCATTGAAATATATCTAATTGTATTTTTCATCAGATTAGTTCATGACACACGCTAGGGAATCATGTTTGGTGGTGAAAAAGAAAATTATATAGTTGTAATGTAAACAGTAGACAGCTGTGAAATTTGATGGTGTTTGTTACTTGAAAGTTTTTTTTAATATTAGGTGCCAGGCTTGTCAATGCCTACAGCAAGACATCCAAGTAGGTATTAGTCAGTTTGGTTCTCAAATGGTTTCTGACGTGTTCCCATTTTTGAAAATATATGCTCAACACAGGTAAGTGTTGCCAAATAATGATTTTTTTTTTTTGTATGAGTAACTAACTTAGGATACTTGCCACTTGAATCTTGGATGGATAGAATTTCTATAGAAAGACAAATGCCAATACATCTTCAGTATGAAATTTAAATCTCAGATGTCATCATATTGCCTCTTAATCAATTCAATTTGATAATTTTCTGATACTGTGTCCAATATCAGATGGTGTAGCAGACATTGAGTGAAAATTCAGCTAACAAGAAAAATATTCTTTCCTTAATTCTTGGACCATATTCATAAAAATGCTTGGATCTTGTACTTTACTTTTTTTTTTTAAATTGGGGAAATATTTCAATTTGTCTATTAAATACAACAATTTAACCAAACATCTTAAAAGGCAGGGTTTTTTAAAAATTCCTTCATAAAGTTATTAAAATTATCCACAATAAGTGTCACAATAATATGAAACATCTTTGCTCTCAAGAAATATTACCATTTCTTCATTCAATGAAAATTCTTTTCCCATCAATGACTATCAGCTTAGCCAATGTACATTGAAGAGAAGTAAGCCAGGTCTCCATATTCTGCCTCTATGTCCAACATAATGTGTTGAAACAGGTAATGATTTAACCAAAAGATAAAGTTTTGTCAACAATGTCCACATATTGTAACACGTGATTCTTCTAATTTCTTGTTATTGCAAGAAGTCATATGACATACTTGTCAATGTGAAAACTGTTCTCTTAGCATGTCTTTTAATTGCCAAATCTGAAGGGGGTTTACTACAAGGCAAAAAGTGAAAGGAGTGATTAGTCATAAATATCCCTTACTAAGCATAAAAAGGTTGGTAGTCCAGAATCCATGCTGCGTTTGTTTCTTAGTCGGGGTCACCATTTTATAGGTTGGTGGGTTATTAGTTATAGGTTGGTAGTCCAGAATCCATGGCCGCGTTTTTTCTTAGTCGGGGTCACCACTTTATAGGTTGGTAGTCCAGAATCCATGGCTGCGTTTTTTCTTAGTCGGGGTCACCACTTTATAGGAAAGTGTTAAATAGCTCAGCGGGCTGCGTGTTTGAATCACGTCGGAGGGTCACCACTTTATAGAAAGTGGGTTATACATCATTAGATGTACACCTGACTTTCCTATATTAAATTAAGAATTAACGGCAACGCAGATTATCAACACAAACAATATTTATTCATGGTGGAAAATATACATCTTTAATCTTGTTTGTTGAGACGTCTTCGGTGTGTGAGAACATGGTTGTTGGGACGTTGGTATATTGATGTGAGCTGTCTAGCGTGAGTTCGAAAGATGGAGAGACAGCTAGACACGTCCTTGCTCAATCGCTGGCCAGCAAGAAAGAGACAGAATGAAGCAAGAAAGCTTGGATGTTGAATTCCACGCATGCGCACGGCGTTATTATAATCTTGTTTGAGCAGATATTTGACATGGATTTCTTGTTAAAAAACATTGTAACTGTTTCTAATTATAAATTTGAACAATACCATCTGAAAACACTTATAGTCTTACTTAATGCATATTAATAAGGTGGTCTTAATGGGCTTCATATAAACCAGTGTTTGGTTTGGAACATTGATATTATACATTTGTCATGTCATATACTATCATTTCTTACCATAAGTTTATTTGAATTTTTTGTTTTTTAGAAATTACAATCTACTTTTTTTTTTTTTTTTGGGGAAAACAAAAAGGAATCTTTCATCAAAAATAAAATGCTTAACCAAAAACATTCAAGTTATATATGTTCTTTTACTGACATGCAAACTTATCATTTCATCTGACAATCTATATCAGCCTCTTTGCTCACAATGTGTCCGCCATCACTAACATCCCCAAGCCATCAGATTATTAACATTAATCTCTCCTGTTAAAGCAGTGTAACCATTAGCTTGTACTCTGTTTTCAGGTTTCTCACAGCATAAAATACATCAGCTGTCTTGACAGTACAGCCTAACACTTTGTTATTGAACAGAATAACTTTCTGTGGCTATTTCATCAGTTGGAGTTGTGTGTGTCATATATCAAAATAGAGATATATTTAAGATCAGGTATCATTAGAACCTTTGTCAATAAGATCAGGTATCATTAGAACATTTGTCAATTAGTGATGCTATACTGATGCAAGAACATTGAAAATATTTCTGGACAAGGCAGATGTACTATACTATATTCAGAACAGCTAATTCTACATAGATAACATTTTCCCTTGCAATTTTCCCTTCATATTCTGAGTTACAATTCTTATCTATAACTTGAAGAATTAAAATGAATGGCAATAATTAAGATAGAACAGAAACAAGATAGAATAAAACCTTGTTCACATGTCTGACCCATACTAGATCAGTTGTAAAATGGACATAATTTGGGAAATCATTCTGCAGTACCCAAGATGTTTTGTGCTTCTTTAAGTCCATTGTGTCAGCTCTCACCTATTTTTAATTCTTTTTTAACACATTATTGTCCAATACAAATGGTCAATCAATTTTATTAAAGCAACTGTGTAACTCCAGGAAGTTATTTTAGAACTGTGATCAGTTGCTACTAATTCTTCAGTTTATTTTGCTAGGGCTTTTTTGCTGTGTCAGTGATTCCATCTTTTTTTTTAAAGTAATTCAGTGATCACTGGTAGAGAATGAAAAAGGTGTGTCATGTATCCTTAAATCGTTTTGGGTGACTTCCTTAATGAGGCCAGAGTAATTCTTGTGGGTAATTAACCTAATTTTCATTTGGAAATTGCTAAATTCCCTGGTCAGTAGGTTCTATTTATTGGGAATTTTAATGCTTGTGTAATGCATTATTTTTGTTCAAATAACACATGAGAAAGTAACTAAATTGTCAAGGCTGATTTTTCAAACTTGAGTTCATGGAGAAAACAGTAACTTTAGTGGTTATCAAAATGCTCAGACATAATCTTATGCACTTTCTTCCTGTTCAAATAAAATTACTGATTTTAAAATATATCTATGTATTTTATTCTACAATTAGAAAATTATGCATGCACCTCAACACATTTTCTGAAGCTCTTATAGTCTATGTTTCTTTCACTCAATCTATGTATTTGTTGGTGATAAGTTAAACTACCATTCTCAGAGAATTCTTTACTGCAAATATCACAGTAGTATGGTTTTTTGCATGTGTGAATACATTTGTGGAAAGATAATTACAGAATTTTATTTAATGTCACTACTGCCATGGTGTACACATTGTATCACAGATATCACTCTTTGTCGTTAATTGCAAGACATGACAAATTACCTAAAAATTCTCATAGAATCTTTGCAGCAAATACATTTGAATATATTATTAGCAAATTTCACAAAGGAGAAAATTTGAACTTGTAATTTATGTTCAATGAGGTAAAGAATGTTTTGGAAGGCTTTTTTTTTTTTTTTTTTTTTTTTTTTTTTTTTTTTTCAGTTTAGAGGAAGCATGGTAACATGACCTATTTATAGGACTTCTGAGATTGGCAGGGTGAAATTGTTGATATCCGAAGACTGGAGATTTGGTCAGAGTGTTACAAATGTATTCAGTCCTGATGTTGATAAGATAAATCACTATTTTCAGACCATGTTTTGGCATGATGTCAACTCTTAAAGTCTCTCTACTATTATTTCTTCAGTACAGAAGTATTTCCTGTGTTCTGTATTTTGTAATTTCCACAACACCAGTGAATATGCAATCTTGAGTTTAATTGCCATCACACTACAATGTATTATTCCACAGTTATTAATGTTTCTGTCATATAAAATGATATTTTATGTGTTATGAAGGAAGATAAAATATGGTCAATATTTTCTACTCTAATAACTGGCTTATTTCAGAGATATAGAAATTTTATTCCAAATTTTTGTCTTCTAAGATGTCAAATAAATGGGTTACAGTTCTTGAAGTATATCCAGATGTAAAATATATGATTCAGCTATAACCTATTCTTTTTTTTTTTCTTTCTTTTCTTTGAGATACTACCACATATAACTTCAGTAACTAAATGTCTCATGCGTTGAATGACTTTCATTGTTAATTTTTCATGTTTAAACATCTCACAATCATCCAGAAGTCTTTTTTTTTTCTGCCATATGGAATTGTCTTTGTAATTAATTTGTAATTAATTTTAAATCTTTAAAATCAATTTTAATAAAGCCTTATAAATTATGTTGTTGATAATGTTAGTTTTTGTTTTTAAAATTTAATACATTTTTGGTTGTCAAAACTATAAGAGGTGAAACGGCTGGAACAGTTGTGATACAGTTTGTCATCGCAAAGACAGGATGGGAGAAGAGATGCACATTGTTTGAAAGCTTAGTTGAACAGAGACTTGACAGGCATTAAAATTTGTAAATCAGAAAGGAAATATATTTCCATAAAATCTGTTATCATTAAATAACATACTCTTTTACTGTTTTACTTGTTTCAATCATTGGACTGCAGCCATGCTGGAACAACTCACCAAAGAGTTTGGTTAATCAAATGAGACCCAGTACTTATTCTAATAGTCTCTTTTTCCTGGCTACTAAGCTATGAGGACATAAACAAACCAACACCAAGTGAACACACACACACACACACATATATATGTATGTTCATGATAAGCCTCTTTACAGTTGCTGTATATCAAAATCAAACACCAGGAGTAGAGAAGTAACCATCTCCTTAACATAGCTAAAGAGGCCTTACATCTCTACTCCACTCACCATCCTCTTTACAGAGTGAAAGTATGAATGATAGTAATGAGAGGGATGAGTGACAGTACTTGGTATTCTAAGATGGCAGAAGTCTATTTGACACCGGGCATAGGATGATGACAGGTGGGGTAGGAGGGGGATAAAAGTAGAGTGGCGTATGCACACACGGTCCAATGTAACCACTTGCACATAAGTACAAGAGGAGTCAAGTGATGAAGGTGACAGAATGTTGTACAGAAAGTAGGTGTATTATATACCAGTCACTAGGGAAAGAGTCAGAAGAGATGGAATGACATCCTTTCTACAGGGTGTCCACAAAGTCTGGGTACATGGGGATTAGTACATACTTTAAGAAATAATAATTTCTTATATTTAATTGTTTATGTTATGATTTTATTTACTCCATGTACCCACGTGGGGATTAACACATACTTTAAGAAATTATTATTTCTTATATTTAATTGTTGTAAAGCATTTGCTCAGTGTGGTCGTTTAACTATCCATAAAATTACACACTTAGGTGAGAAATTATACCATTGTAATGTGGTAAATATTTCTCTCTAAATAATAACTTATCTGATCATAAAAGTATACACATTGGAGAAAAACCATATTGCTGTGAAATGTGTGGTAAAGCGTTTGTTCAATATGGTCATTTAGCTGCTCATAAATATTACATATACAGGTGAGAAACCATACTACTGTTATCTGAGGAAAGTCATTTCCTCTAAAACTTATATGCTTATTAGCTGCGGGCTTTGTCCAATGAAAAGTCAGTTTAAGACATTGAGTGTTAAAAAACTCAACACGTTCATTAACTGTGTGACATCGACAATGTTTACATTATTAGAACTGCTTCTAATTCAAAATTTCATTTTGTTTTACATGTGTGGCAATTCAAATTTGTTCTGAGGTGACCTGGGCATACGGTGCCGATGAACAGAAATAACTCCGAAATATTGATACCCACCATTCTCATTTACCCATGAAGCTATTCGTCTTGCCTGGTTTGAGGTATTTAGTGATTTTGAACGTATAATCAAAACATAATAAGTATGAGAGTTGCTTCAAATTCAAAATTTAAAATTACACTTTTCGAGAGAAAAAGAAGAGTTATTTCCCATGGATTCATGTTGGCCATGTATAATTAGTGTGTATAAATATTTTCCAAAGGCAGATTGTATGATGCATGTGTTAGAATGCTGCATCGTAGTGAGATATGAGCCCCGAAAGTAGAGGAGATGAGGAAAATGAAAAGGAATGAAACAGGCATGCTCCAGTGGTTGGGCAATGTAAGTTTGCATGAATGACAGCAGAAGTCTGCTGAGAAAAAAAATTGGGTTAAGGGGAATCATGTGTCAGAAAGAAGACTGCACTGGTATGGACATGCAATGCATCTAGATTAAGACAGCTGAATAAAAGAAGTGCTGATCAATAAATGTGGCTGTCTTGTAGATCAAGAAGACCCAAGGTGATATGGGACAAAGTGGCAAAGGCTGTGACCTTACGACCCTGAGCCTCACAGAAGAAACAACAAAGGACCAGGATGTCAGGTGGTAGGAGAAGACTCATCCACTACAGGAAAACTGACTTCAAGAAGCAATTTATGTGTGTGTGTGCTTTTGTGAGCTAGAGTCTCACAGGCAGCCTTCACCCCAAGGGGGTTTTTAACTCAATATTTACATACTATTATTTATAGCTTTATCTGCTTCGGGTTTGACTGTTCTGAAAATGATATACAAATTGTGTGTGTGCATCACAAAGGGGCATCTCACCCAACTTCCCCTTCTGATAACTCTCCCATCATCTCTTCTACCACAGCTCTCCCCAGATACCACTTTATCTTTTTCTTGCTACCCTCGGAACCATTTCACTTGTTAGCCATTCTTCATTTATTAATATTGTTCTCTCTACCTACATGTTTCATTGATCATCCCCTTCCCCTCGTTCCCTATGTCCCTGGAACACCAAATTATCTCTCTCTCTCGCCCTCTCCTATCCTGCAACCAACCAACTATATATCATCGCTCTCTCTTGTCCTACCCCACCCCACCAGTCAAAATTTATCATCTTTATTGTCCCCCTCCTCTCATCTGATCCCTCTCCTTTTCCCAACTCATGCATCACTAGCTATCATCCACCCTTCCCACCAGCCTAATCTTTACAGCTATTGCCTATCTACTCTCCCTTCTCCCATTTCTTTTATCTCGCAAACCCCCACCCATTCACACTCCTAGTTTCTCTGTCCTCACTCAGTTGTCCATCAAAAGGACAAGATCGCAAAATTTACCCGGATATTGTTATTCTGACCGCTGGGAGGAGATGATCTTTTAAAAAACGTGATTTGGAAAATTTTTTTTAGAGATTTGACTGTTATTTCTAGCATAAAGAGATACCTTAATCCAGG
>NC_068987.1:23995770-23996603 GCF_001194135.2 Octopus bimaculoides | reverse complement strand
AAAAAAAAAAAAAAAAATTAAATAAGTGAGAAGCGAATCTAGAGTAGCATCTGTTCTTCAACCGATTAGTTTGGTCTGTGTTCAACTGTATCGCTTAATATGTTCTGTGCAAGTCCAAAAACATCTGAGAGAAAACTCGTGTCTGTTATTGTCATCCCGTTCCTGTCTTTTGTCACTACCTCAGATAGAGAAAAGACAACAGATCAGTAAGTTAACCTATTATCTATTTCTAAGTAATTAAAGATGATGTGATAGGGTTTTCATGAAAATCTAACAGAGTTCAGGATGTTGGTGAGCGTTCCCGTTTATCAACATCACATCGATGAATGGGGGCTAATGTAGTTTCGCACCTCTCCTTGAAAGATGCCTTTCTTTTGTAAAAATCGCCAAAATTTTTTCTGGTTCGTAAGTTTTAGATGTTGGAGATTACGAATATGCAAACAAAAAAAAAGTGTTTTTTTTAAGCACCACCACTCCCCCTCCTATTTAAAATTTTGAACCTTTTCGAAATTTTTTCCCCCCTATATTTTATATGACGGAGATTCCGAATATGCAAGAAACTACATTTTCAAAATTTTAAATTCAATAAGCATATAGATGTGTGGATAAAGAGATAGATATGGATGTCTACCTGGGGCTAAAAACAACAGTAACACCGTCTTCTATTGGACCGCCACATTTAGTTGACAAATATATTTTATGAATAAACAGACAGGGATAAATAGATAGATAAATAAATAAATGGATGAAAAAGTTCAAAATTTAAAATTGGGGGAGGGGGTGAAATTTGAGCCCTTTATTAAACTTTATAACATTAATTGTTAAACATTGTT
>NC_068987.1:23986994-23995562 GCF_001194135.2 Octopus bimaculoides | reverse complement strand
TGTAGCGGTGGCGATGGCAATATCGCGGTGATTAATTCCAACTTTGGATTACGCGTGGTGGTGGTGGTGGTGGTCATTGGTGGTGCTGATTGGTGTATGTGATTTGTTTTTAAAAACAATAATGAATAATGCAAAAATATATTTATTTATAAAGTTTAAACTGAATTTCATTTGTTTAAATTCTACGAGGGAGAGACAGAGAGAGAGACAGACAGACAGACAGATAGCTCCGGCCAGTCAGTAGCCAAAGAAACAGATTTCAACTCAAACCAGCAGTAACATTCCTTGTTTGGATTTTTCTACTTTCATTTCTGACAGCTAATACCATGACAGTGCCCATTGTTTGTTTCTCATAAAATGGTGTATAATTAATTTACATTAAATTCTTATTTACAATTATTTAAGGCAAATACAAGTAAAACACAAATTCTTTTCACTTTAATGTTTTTGTCTGTATTTAATTTCGATCTGCATATGTTCGTCAATTTACTACAATCTCTTTAAAGTAAACAAAATCAACAATTTAAATTGTGTGGGGGGGGGGGGGGGGTAAAAAATTTTTTTTTGCATATTCATAATCTCCCACTTCTAAGACGTAGGAATCCGAATTTTTTTTTGCAAAAAAAAAAAATGCATTTTTCAAGGAGAGACGCAAAACTGCATATGAAAAATCTTCTACAGACGTTTCTAAAAATCCGTATGAAAAAACGGTTTAAGCCTTAAAGCAAAAATAGTAATTACATGTAAGTTACATAACCTATAATTTTGTAAAGTTAAAATTCCATTAAAAACGTAATTTTCACCGTGTGCAGCACGATCTGGAACTGATATTTGCATATTTATTCTTAAAACGTCCAGATGGATTGAGACTCAAGATATGCTAGTCGCAGTATAGATAATGTTTGTCATCCGAGGATAACTTTTTTCGACGACAGTGTGTTCAACACACTTGGTTCATTGGCACACAGGGCCTGTGTCTTGTCAAACATAAGTGTCAGGACCTTTGAGCCTGAACCAGACATATATATATTGTTTTACTTGAGGATGGTCATATTTATGTTTCAACACACAGTTTCACATTAAAAACTTTGCAAAACAAATACATAAACATGTGTGTATGCACACACACATATATATTCGGTGGGCTTCCACACAGTTTCCATCAGCCTGTGGTTATAGCATAAGGCCCAAGGTGTTGTCCAATGGGATTGAATTCAAAATCATATTGCTGCAAAGTGAGTTTCTTAACTACACAGCCATACCTGTGCCTATGTGTTTGAAAGATTCTTTATTTTTCATTATTCTGAAGGATTAAAGGATAAAGTTGACTCCAGCAGAATTTGAACTAAGAATGTAAAGAACTATAACTAAATATCAAATGACAGTCTCCACTCACATCAACTTACCTCATACCCAGGATCCACCCAGACACCATTATATTTTTTCTCTTCTGAACTCCACCTGATCATTCCCATTCACTCTTCTAAAATGTGAGCAATCATGTAGCTCTTCTACAGCAAGAAACCTGTTCTATTCTGGCCTCCTTCTTTCATACTTTAACCTCTCATCTCCTAGCACAAAACTGCTGCTCACCTCGAAGTTCATAGCTTTACATGCTGCAAGGAGACTTGTACTGGTGGCATGAAAACTATCCCAAAGCAGACACTGGAGCATGATGCAGTCTGTGGACCCATCAGATTCTGTCAAACTCTCCAGCCTTTGTCAGCATGGAACACGGG
Organism: Octopus bimaculoides; assembly: GCF_001194135.2. Lineage (NCBI taxonomy): Eukaryota > Metazoa > Mollusca > Cephalopoda > Octopoda > Octopodidae > Octopus > Octopus bimaculoides. The sequence continues at coordinate 23,993,823 of NC_068987.1, read as the reverse complement.
TGTTTAAATGATTATGATAATGATATTCCCAATCTACCACCTTTTCAGGGTAATATAAGAAGGATAAAGCAGCAAGTTAGCAGATTCATAAGTATGCCAGGCAAAATGCTGAGCAGCATTTCATCCATCTTCACATGTGAGTTCAAATTCCACTGAGCTCGAGTTTGCCTTTCATCCTTTTGGGGGGGTGCGATAGAATAAGTACTTGTTGAACACTGGGGTTAATGTAATCAACTTAGCCTCTCTCTTGTACTTGCTGTCCTTGTGCCAAAATTTGAAATCAATATAAGAAGGTAATGAGGTTAATGAAATTATAAGTAACACCCATGAACATGTTACTTTCTCTCTCTGCCTTTTCTAAAACTTCTGTAAAATGGCTTTTATTCCTGGACCTGGCTAGACTTTTGTCACCTCTATACAAGTTCTCTCGTCCCACTCATCTCTCCTTTTCACATCACTCTGTAGTGATTACACTACACTCAGCCCTTTCCTAGAAAGTCAATCTTCTGGAATTCCCTCTTTTCTCATATCTTTTCCACAGGTGTTGAATGTTCAAGAGAAACATTAATGGCATCAACCTCCCTCTGTTTAGGAAAGCCTGTAATGCCCATGGACACTTTTTGTTCTTCCAAACTCAGCAATTATAACAAAAAAAAATGTGACTTCCTAAAAGGAAGGATGATTCAAAAAAGCATACAATAAATATTTTTTGCTTCTGATAATCTCTTGTCATAATCTTACAAATGATCTTTGACTCTGAAAAGGAGATGTTTCTTTGATCTTTAGAATAAGAATCTGTTGAAACTGCCCCTTAGTAGGAAGCACTTATCCAAATATTACTCTCTATCATTGCTTTTCTACATTGTTTATGCAGTATATGGATCACTGAATATTCGATTTAGTACCAATCAAACTAAAAGTATTTTCTTCCCCTGTCTGTTTGTCCTGTTAATGTCTCTGTTTTTAAAACTCAATGCTCTCATCTACATTTCCATATTTATCTCTATCTTTGTACCATTTTTTCCTGTTGTGTCTTTCAGTAACTTTGGTAAAGTCTCTTCACTCCATTAAACATTTGTTTTTATATTTGTCTTATATATTGTCTCTTTATTTCAAGATACCTGGTGACCTCAAGAAGACTGTCATCTGAAAATCCTCAACAAACACTAAAGATTATGGAATAATCAAGGACATTGGTGACTGCACTTACAACATGGACTTTTGTACTGAAGAATTTATTTCTTTCTGATTCCATGGTGTGTTTTATTTTGGATATCTGTTGATAATCAGAACTACTTTAAGAATCTTTTATTTGATGGTTTTTAACTAAAGAACAAACTAATTGATATCAAAGTAATTATGCTACAACCAACCTATCCTGAAGTGTTTCTTCATAGCTGAGAAATCCTCAGACTTTGACAAATGACACTATTTATTGCAAAAGAAAATATAAGCCTAATGTCAGTTTTATCAAAAAAAATATATATTTTGAGATGGAGTGTTCTCTTTAGTTATGACAATATCTGAAGTTTTAATTTATGTGAATAGGATGGAGGAGAAAATGTTGCAAAGTCAGGTTCATGGTGAAACACAGTCTGAAAGTAGTGATTTATTTCCTGAGACACAAGGGGATACAAAGAAGGTATCATATACTTGTGATGTCTGTAGGAAGACATTTGTAGGAAGTCTTTCTCTTAGAATTGTATTTCAACTAATCATAAATATACTCACACTGGTGAAAGATCATATCACTGTGGTTAAACATTCACTCAGTATGGTCATTTAACTACTCACACAGGTGAGAAACCGTATCACTTTGATATCTGTGGTAAGTCATTTACTCAAAAAAGTAGCTAAAAAGTCACATTAAGTTGCACAGTAAACAAAAAAAAAAAAATGAAAGTATAATCCTTAGAGAAGTTCAAAATATATGGGGGTTTTTTTTTTTGCACAATAAAATACTTAAGCCACTATAGCAAAAAGTTTGTGTGGAAGACATTACACTTAGATTTCTAATAAAAAAAATTATTGGAAAATGGATTTAGATGCGTTCTTAAATTCTTATTTCAGAGTATGCGATATTTCTAATTATTTATTAAAACTATTTTCATTTCTTCCTGCAATAGTTAACATGCCAAATCAGATATTTCTAATCTGAAACCTGTTGATGTAGATTTTGATACTGAGAAGCCAATCAATATTGTATTACGTGTTGCACTAATAAACATCATTACAATGTATATGATGATAGCCATCATGCATTCAGCCTGATTGTTCTGATTTACTTTTATCCTTACATGTGCATAGATATGACCTTTCAGTCATGCATCCATCATTCAAAATGAATCAAAAAATGAAATGATAGTGAGACATCTATATGTAGATTATACTATATGTCATTAGACTTAAGTGATAAAAGCTTGCACAACACTATTGCTACTCTATAGGTCCTTAGTAGGGTCCAGTGACAAGCATTGCAAGATGACTAGTACTATTTTGACCAAAGGTTTTATGTCAGGCATACATAAATACATATATGCAATGTGTATTTTTGCATGTATGCTAATGGATGGCAGTATGTGATGCTGGAAAAAAACATGACCACCCATGCAAACATGACAAAATATACATTAAAAGTGGAGGTAGTTTTTGATTATATATTATCTAAAACTATGCCTTTTCTCCCATTTTGTACCTGTTGAATCTCCACATACTGTTCTTTTTTCTTATCTGACACCCTCATGTCTCTTTATTCACTGTTCCTTGCCATTCATGAATAAGAAAAGCAGTAGCTTTACCCATACTCAGTTGCCACTTTTACCACCATCTCTGTCTTTCTGCTCCTCGTTTTATCAAGTTGCTTGAGTAATGAGGGATTGATTGCTTTAGCTCTTAACATATACACTCCTACATAAATATTGCTAGCAAATTGCTCTCTCTCTGTCTCTGTCTCTCAGGTCATCCATCAGTTGATATTTGTTGCTCTCTTACTAGCTGATAATACCCTCCTGTGTTGCTTTCATTGAAATCTATTGCATACATCTCTCTCATCAGCATCTGGTGCTCCCCTCTTATTACAATGCTTAATTGATGAGGGATTGCATCAGATCTTATATGCTTCACTCCCCCAATTTCCACTCCCTATCTCTCAGGTTCCCATTGCCAGCTTGAATACTTTATCAACCATGCCTTCTCTTACCAACTAACATTTTACCATTCTATATTGTTAGTCTCCACTCCCCCTCTCTCTCCTCAGATCATTCATTATTGTCATCCATCATACTCTCACCACTGACTATTATATGATTATCCATAATTTATTCTCTCCCATTATTCTCCATTACTACTGCCTCATTCCCCTCTGCTATTACTGCCTCTTCCATTATTCTTTCCAGCAATGTCTCCTTTTCTCTCAACCACACTGTCACTTCAGTCACCCTGCCGTCTTTATTTTCTCACTATAACAATGGCCAAGAAGATCCTTAAAAAAAAAGATAGAACAGGTGGACCAGAACCATATGGACCCCACAAAAACTATGCTCAGTGAGAAAAGTGGTTTCACACAGAGTAGATGTGAGTACCAAAGTTAGACTAAAGGGCCACATGTTCAAGTTCACTAACAAGATATACACCCAAGAAGAGGGTGTAGCCTTTGGTGTCAGGGTCACTGGCAATGTAGCTAAATTCTTTATGGTATGGTGCAATAGAAGCCTCACTACGTAGCTGAGAGCTCCATAACCCTAACCATGTATTCCCACTATGTTGACAATATCAGTATGGTACCAAAAGCACCTCTAATAAGAAGCTAGCACCATGGAAAGCATCCAGCAAATAGCTAACTCCATCCACCAAAGTATTAAGGTAACAGTAGATTACACTTGTAAGCACCCCAACTAGAAACTACCTAATTTAGACACTGAACTCTGGCTGGAAACTAGATATGATAGGCTCCAGATCCTTCACACTATGCTAAACCTATAGCCTCCAAATACTTGGTCCACAAAAACACTGCAATTGTGGATTATATCAAGTTCAATATCTTATAGCAGACTTGATAAGGTTGATGAGAAATGTGTCTCACATGTGTGACGCAATGAAATTAAAGAGACATACAAAACTTGTCCACTGCATGTAGTTCTCTGAATATAGAGAATGACACATATGATCAGTCCACTATACAAGAATAGTATTGAAAGAACTAAGAGGAAAATAGAAAGGCCAACTCATTGTATGGCAACCAAAAATACCAGAGTATCATGTTCTTTGATGCTACACTCGGAGGTAAACTAACATATCATTTTAGGGAAGCCTTAGGTAAGATGAATCTACAGATTAAAGTAGCAGAATCTCCATAAAATATTTACCTCACTTGAATGTTGTTTTTCACGTACCACCAGCATAAGTGCCAGTAAGGCGACACTGGTAACAATCATGCTTGAATGGGGCCAGTCAGCAGCCCTGGCAACGAGCATGCTCAGATGGTGCTCTTAGCGCTCCACTGGCACGGATGCCAGTCATGCGGTGCTGTCATCGAATTTGAATTTGATATTCCTATATTTTTCTGTGTTTCATATATTAAAATATGTTTTAATTTGGACAAATTTTATCTTAATCAAATCTATACACGTGTTGAAAGAGGTTTGCCTAATCTGATTTTTTTCTTTTTTATACCTAATGTCTCAGGTTTGACTTGAGCACTTCTAAGTAATCTATATATTCCATAAGAAAAATATAACTATGTGTGTATATATATATATATATATACATACATGCACATACACACAGGGTCTCAGTCAAGGGTTAATCAGCATGTCATAAAATTGCCTCTAGGTCACTCACAGACACCTAACTAACCTAAGGCAGATTAGACTCTTTCACTCATCTAAGAAGAGGTAATTCCATTTAAATCTTGCTTACTGGGTTCATGGTACTCATTGCCCCAGGCTAATATAAGTTTGAAGGATGAGAGAATGAGACTGGTTCAGCACAACCTATGCCCACCATAATAATAGGCCCCTGCTAAGGGAGAGAATCTGAAGGACGTGACCTTAAGGCAGATATGTAAGGTTATGCTTAACCAATATCTAGCATCCCTGTTGTTCTATGGATGCTGGGAAGATACTGACTCATGGTGTATCCATGAGTGAAGAGGTGGTAAGTGTAATTGGGGCTAGACATTTGTTTCTGGAAACAGCCCAGCCACAGCAGAGATAGTCAACTTATTGTCTCTGCAATACTGTTGACCAACAACTAAAAAAAAGCCAACCACACATTCACATTTCTCAATTGTCATTAGAGATATCTGAAAATAGATAATTTCATCAAAGAAGCAAGTTTATTACAAAATAGAATGAAAATTATGACTCTCCTGTCTTCAAATTTTTGTTAAGAAAACTTACAAATATTTATTTTTACTTTGCAATAAGAAATGCTCTATATCTCCCTATCTACCATTGTTTCACTTGATCTCTCACTCAATACACAAATAACTTTGATGACTAACAGTCACTATCCATTTCCTCCATTCAATCATTACAAAAGTAAATGAATGATTATTTTCTTGCAGCCATTTTAAAATTCATTTTATAATTGAGCATGAATGTAATGAATCCTTAACATGTATTTTCTCAAAGTCAAGCAAACAACAATATTCTGTTTTTATCTCTCTCTCACCAAATATGCTCCTCATCTCTGTGTGCATGCATGTATTCTTTTCAAAGAAGTTTATTTGGAAACAAAGAAAAGGATAAACCTCTGTTCTTTAAATTTCTATTAAGAAAACCTTATGACTAAATATGTTTTTCTCTGTTTAATTGAAATAAGTTCCTTTCTTTACAATACAACAAATGTGTTCATACATGGTCAGTTGTTTTATTCTCAGTAGAGTTGGGAATCTACCAGATATAAAGATTTTGCTGGTCAAAGTCAATTTACTATACCAAGAGGATCTCACAGGCATCCCACTTATGAAAATGTTCACTAAAATTATTGTGCAAGGGTTGACTGAAAAGTTCATAGGCTCACCAAAATACCCTCACGGAATATAAAGAAATAGCAGTGGCTTACAATAGTATAATTGCAGAGGTTTACAATGGTTGAACAGCAACTACCTACAACAGTTCAGTATTAGTGATTTAAAATAGTCCAGTAGTATTGACCTGCAATGGTCCAGTAACAATGATCTATAATACACCAATAGTAACCTACAATGGTCAAGCAGTAGTGACTTACAATAGACAAGTAATAGTGATCTACAACAGACCAGTAGTAGAAGCGAAACACTAATATAATGGCCATGTAAATGACATTTTGCAGTATTCAAGAAGAGTCAATACAATGTACTAGTCTATAAAAAGGTGGTAAGTTTTAGTAAGCAAGCAGGATAATGGACTTCAACTGTTTGTCATGCAGCGGAGTAACAGTCAGCATAAGCTGCATCCTTTCACTGAAATGTGTGACCTGCTCAGTTTTCAGAAATCAATGTCAGAAAAAGTTAAGTTTTACTAAGTTATTTGTATGATAGATGGAACTATAAATATGTGGGTGGAAAATATTTGTAGGAGTCCAGCACTAATAATGGGCACAAAAGTTTTCTCGTCTTATGTAAAACTAAGGACAATATGAAATATTTTGTAGAAGTGTCTGCACCAGTAAAAGAGAAATTGATTATGGTCTGTTTATTGTGTAATGTTCATTTTTGTTTTACCTGCTCAGTCTGGATGAAGAGGCAGAGCCCATGATTCGTGGAAGGCTTCTGAGACCAAGGAGATTGATGCCATTAGTATTGTTTAAATTGTGTCGAGTGAACAACTGCAGGAAAGATAATGAG
>NC_068987.1:23979811-23986828 GCF_001194135.2 Octopus bimaculoides | reverse complement strand
GGGGTGGGGGTATTGGATGCAACAATGGTGACGAGATGGGTTGAGGATACCTGAGTAGTGAAGGTATGATACCAGCCAACTCCAAGGAACAGAGATTATTATAATAGTGATAGCAAAGACAGAGAGGAGAGACAGTACACTTGTGAGCCAGAGGCTGGAGTGTGTCTATTTAGTGTGGCACTTCTCTAGATGTGGTCCAAAAGATCAGTATGTAGCAGCAGTACCATCCCAGATTTAGGCACAGTATTTCACTGTGGAGCTCACTTGAACCTTGTAGAGAGTCATCAGCTGTTGGAGATTGAAATATTTTCTGGCCTTGAAGAGAAGGATTGATTTGGGAGAAGATATCCTCGCAATGTTAAGGATATGCTTTTGCCAGGAGAGTTTCTTATTGATAACTCATAAGAAAAGGCTGCACACAGGTAGATTCTGAAAGATATTAGCAGATACATGGAGGAGATATGGTTACATTAGCAAGAGTATCCAATGTAATACCCATAATTATGGGATGATGCATATTGAATAGAAGAATTACATAAAGTGGTAGCACAAAGTAGATCAAAAGACCTCAGAAGAAAGAATTAGTAAAGTGTCGCACAAAGCATCACAGATGAGATGACAACATGGTCAGATATTGTATTATTAGCCCATCCAAACTTTACTAAGACAGAAACAAACATTAAAATGATAATAATAATAATAATAATAATAATAATTATGAAACATATTTTTAATGAAATTTACATTTTACAAAAACTGCACCAGGAAAAAATTGTTATTAAACATTTGCTTTGTTTTCATCTTGATAATGATGGAGGCTATTAATTTATGAGGGATTGTCAATACTACAAAAATGTTATCTCATTTTGGTCATAGCACTTTCAAAAAGAATTTTTTCAGATCAACTTTTAGAAAAAACACTAAAATTGATACTTTCTAGCATCGATTTATTGTTTGGTGTTACAGTTGAAGGTTTTCTCACAAGCAAACGTTTTATACAGCATTGTCCATATATACAACCATATGTACTGAATGATGTGAACTAGTCTTACAGACTTATGCTACAAACTTTTTCCTTTAGCCCGACGATTGGCTAGAGCCTTGTGAATGGATTTGGTAGATGGAAGCTGAAAGAAATCCATCACACATTCAGGCACAAGCATGACTGTGTGGTACCTTGAGCGAGTGTCTTCTACTATAGCCCAAGGCCAATAAAAGCCTTGCAGGTGGATTTGGTAGATGGAAACTAAAAGAAACCTGTTGTATAATGCGTCTTCCTGTATATGTGCTTGTGTGAGTTTGTATTTCCCCTTCAAGTGTGTTTGTTGGTTGGAAACAATGGCCTCCCTGTTCATGTAAATGGTGTCATTTGCTTGTAGCTCATCACAAAAATATGTCCAGGCTTCCTGACATGTTGCATAATCTTTGTAAACAAAAGGCTCATCAAAAAAGTCTCATTTGTTTCCAGTTTTCTGTACAACCATGTTCAAGTTGTTTGTCCAATACACGAAATAGGTGGTGTTGGCATCAGGAAGGGCATCTGATTGTAGAAAACTCTGTCCTAACAAACCTTCACCTGACCTATGCAGGCATGGACAAATAAACATTAAAACAATGATGGTAATGAGAGAAGCCCATTTGTGGTAAACTTAATTGTCAGGTTTAAAAGTCTTACTGACAATATTCACTGTGAAATATGTATTGCTTCTTCTGTGAATACCTTTGTGAGTAGATAATTGACTATTTACAGTGAAAGCTTCACCGCAGACATCACATTCAAATGGTTTCTCACCCGTATGTGTACGCACATGAGATGACAAATTATTACATCGAGAGAAACTTTTACCACAGATATCACAGAGGTATAGTTTATCACCAGTGTGAATACGTCTGTGACGAGACAAATGACCTTTCTGAGAGAACATATAACCACAGATATCACAGTTATAAGGTTTCTCTCCTGTGTGTGTACGTTTGTGGACAAGCAGTTGATTTCTCTGTGAGAATGGTTTATCACAAATGTCACAGTGGTATGGTTTTTCTCCTGCATGAGTTTGTTTGTGGTTAAATAAATGACATTTCTGAAGAAACTCTTCACCACAAACATTGCATATAAATCGTCTCTGTAGAGTGCGAGCACAATTATGCCTCACTAAATCATGTTTCCGGTATAATATTTTACCACATATACTACATTGATATGATAACTTATCTTCATGAGTTCGCTGGTGAGTGGACAAAGAACCCTTTAGAGAGAATGTTCTTCCACAAATATCACAGCTGTATGGTTTCTCTCCAGTATGAATACGTTGGTGACGTACCAAAGAATCCTTTTTAGAGAATGCCTTGTCACAAACATCACACTGATATGGTTTTTCCCCTGTGTGTGTCCGTATATGATGAGCTAACTCTGTACTGCGAGCTAATGTTTTGCCACATACTTCACAATGAAATGGCTTCTCTCCAGTATGTATGCGCTCATGACTTGTCAAATTGCTTTTGATTGTAAATGCTTTACCACAGACATTACAGTTGTAAGGTCTTTCTCCTGTGTGGATCCGCTTATGACAAGAAAGAGAACTATTTGCAGTGAACCTCTTACCACAAACACCACAAGCATAAGGTTTTGAACCAGAGTGAATTAATTTATGCTGAATTACATTACTACTTTGTGAGAATGTCTTTCCGCAAATGTCACAAGGATATGATTTCTTCTTTTTATTTACTTCAGTATGATGAGTTAAATCACTAGTTTCAGACTGTGTTTCGCCCTTACCTTCCATGGATTTGATTTAAAACTAGACTATACTAATAGAAAAGAAACATTTCAGAAATCCTTACAAATCATTAACAACAGACTATAGTTTTTAGATGGTGATAAATGAGAAAATTTGTAAAACACTTATTCATAAAAAAAAACAAAAAAAAACAAACAAACAATAATTTTGGAAACCTTTCTCTTAATGAAATGATCTTCAACTAGAATTCAACATTTTTACAACATTATGCATCAGAGTGGAAATTTCAGTTTATGGTTTGTTTTTCCTTCAACAAAGATATCAATGAAATCAATATAAGAAATCTTTGCAACCACTGATACAAATATTTTCTAAGTAATTCAATAAAGGTTAGAGAAAATCAGCATCACATGTTCTTGATCCTCAATAAAGTCATTCTCTAGAATACACAATCTGATAAAGTTATAAATGAACTATTGGTGAGGTATTCTTGTGTCAATTTCACCATGTGATACCCTGAAATAGAAGATGGTATAAGATTAAAATTAAATTAAAGACAATAGGAGTTAACCCTTTTGCTACCATATTGCTGAAATACACTGTCTTTGTTTCAATTAATTTTGAAAATAATGAAGAATTTTGTGATATAACTTTGTCATTATTAAACTGGAGTTTGGGACATAAATTAACATAGAATTTTTGAAGGAAGGTTTTAATTTAGATCACTTCCTTGTATCATAGAACCAGAGGCAGTCACAGGTAGGTTGATATCAAAAGGGTTAAAGAACAATAAAATGTTATAACAAAAAGACTGGACCAGATACTTTAAATGAAAAAGTGGAATAAAAAAAAGAAATTGTCTAAACACATAAACATCAACAGCAGTTATGTTATAGAATAGAATGAGAGTTGATTTTTAACTTCATCTGTTCCATGGAACCGCTCTTCCTCCACAAACTAATAATAACAAAACTGAGTTATTCCAATCACAAAATTATATTCAGATAAGCAGCAAAATGAATTAATTATAACTTTTGATTTTTATTGTCTGAGTACTTGCAGCTAGTTTTCTTTTATTAGATTGATGTTTTAGGCATGAAGAGTTTCACAATATTTGATGCACGATCAATCCAGCTACATATCCTGCAGCATGCCATGATGTAGTTGTTGATAGGAAAGGCATCAGCTGTGGAAAATCTGCCTCAATGAATTCTATTTGACCAAAGCAAGCACAGAAAAGTGGATATGAAAATGATGAGATATATGTGTTATATGTATACCATCATCATAATCGCTTTAACGTCCATTTTTCGATGCTTGTATGGCTGAGATGAATTTCACTGAGGTAATTTTCTACTGCTAGATATCCTTCTTGCCGACAACTCTTATCGGTTTCCCGGCAAGATATTTCCCTATAAATGGACACGTTTTCACAGATCAGAAACATGTCAAGACATGAACACACACACGCGCGCGCGCGATGGTCTTTTGTTTCCGCCGACTAAATTTACTCACAAAATTTAGTCGGCCCAGAATTATTAGTAGCACAGTTTTTCTATATTTAAAAGACTTGTTTGCACACATATGACAGAAGTGATTATAATACTTGTATCTATGTTAATGCTGAAAGTGATCAACGAGTATGAACACTTGTCTCCCATTTAACGTGAAAACTGTGTCGTCCAAGTTGGTTTGCCTAGCCAAAGTTATTGTAGTCGTTTAGCGGATCTGTGGTTGAAAGTATTTCATTTGTAGCCATACAATTATCTGTTCAAACGTAATGTAATCAACAATAGGGTTAACTATATATATGTCCTATTTTTAAGGTATTAAAGGAAATTTAGCTGCCATTTCTAGCAGGTCGGGAAACCACGTAGAGGCTCTCACTGGTTCTGAATTTGAGCAGTAACACCCTCCCAAGTGGCACTGGAGTGCGAAACAACAATGTAAGAGGTACCGAGATGGTGATGTTGAGAAGCCAATAAGCCAATGAAACGACAAAGAGGCACTAAACAACAAATGTTCTCTTGACGGAGAAATCTGCCAAGAGAACATGATGGCCAGAAGGCATTGGAGAACAGTAACGGATATTTCATATATTGCAGTGAGACAAACTCTAGAAAGCTGATAGCACTGATTAATTTTGCTAAATAATTTGATGAACAGTAAGTAGGCGTTTTTAATAAAACCTGAAATTAATGCGAAGATTATTAATGCGATTAATACTTTTTAAGAATTATCCAAAGAGACAAAAGACAATATAGGGACAAGTAGTTTCACTGAATTTTAATAGGGTTTAATATTTACTGAAACTGATTTCTCGCATAGACAAACATTTTAACAATGTAGATAAAAAAAAAAGGACAGTAAGGTATTTTGTTATCGGACTATTGTGCATGTTAGTAAACCACTAAGTTCTGCATTAAAGAAGGAGGTCACAATTTTGGGAAGGAGGGGAATAATCGATTAAATAGATCCCAGTATTTTGTTGGTCCTTGTTTCAGTAAATTTTTGTTTTTCCTCTGGTTTTCTGATGTGTTTTGAACGTATATGACACTCAAAACCGTCAGAAATTACTCGTTATGTAAACCACTCCCACAACACCGAAAACAAAGATAGGCTAAGGCTCTTCCTCATTCTCCGACTCGGAATCTAAATTTTAATCTGTAATGAATGGGTCAGTAGCAGTCTCAGAGAGGATGGTATATGTTGGTTGCCAGAACCAAGAAGTGGTGAAATAGTTTTCTTAGCTGCAATGGAAGAAATGAACAAATACTTTGCAAAAAAATAATTTTAAAAAAAAACGAAAATGTAGCCTCTTAAGCCACTCCTTTACATCCTGCCAAAACCTTTCGAAGAGTTTTTTTATCCCTAAGTTTATCGACCTCCAAATAAGTAAAAAAAAATGTGTGATCATTATAACTGACACTTCAAGTAAACAGCTGGAATACAACGTGACAGATAATCGGTGACTTTTCCAGAGACGGTAAACAACAAACTACCAGACCATAACTTAAGTGGTGTTTGTGGTTGATATTTTGAATTTGTTTTGATAAAATTTTACTATTACACCTGTCTCACGAGACGGGTGTAATCACTGATCGGTGGACTTTCTATTAGCTATCATTATTTCATGGAGAAAGAAAAGGACAAAAAAGTTGTGGCTGTTTCTTTCTGCAAAAGAATCTTTTGTCCTCAAAATTCGGTTTCTTTTTTTACATGTTTGCCCCCTAAACCGTGCCCTTTTCAGGCAAATGTTTACGATTACACCTTTGTATTCAGTGTGTTGCTTTCTTACGACGAGGCTTAGAATATCACAGGACATGGGGCAGACGATTAATACTGAAAACCCTCAACTTATTAGCAACTGACAAAAGGTCAACTTACAGTTTTACTTATGTTTTTCCACCCTAGTTAGTTCAAATTGACAAATAAATACATAAAGCTGCAGACACTAAGCCTGAAGTGGTTGTGAGGAACTTACCACCTGATATATATCTCAATATAAAGCCAATGTATCAGCCTTACTTTCGTAAAATATTTTCTTTATCTATTGTTATTAAATACATAAAGCTAATAAAAGTACGTAATACATTCTTTACATATGAAAATATGGGCCGGTGTATTAAACATTTATTTCGGTGACTGGTATTGCATTTTCACGATCGACTTGAATCAACTATTAATATCAGACTAATTGTTTTTAATTTTGGCACAAGATCAGCAACGCATATGGAAAGGGGCTTTAATACACACCATCGACTTCAGTACTTGACTGGCATTTTATTTTATCGATCTGGAGAGTAAGAAGTTGATTTCGGCGGGGAACCCAGAACGTAAAGAGCCGGAAAAGATATCGTAAAGTATTTTAACCGATGTTTTAACGATTCTATCAGCTCATCATTTAATACCCTTTATTCTCTTTCATATTAGACACGTAGGTTTCATAATTATCCAGCAGAAGTCCGTTTATTGGTTTCCTAGATACATGCAAAACTAGGAATATATTACTGGCTTTTGCAATTTTTCGGACTCTGATGAAACATTTTTTCTTTTCATACTTCCGGCTTCGATAAAATACAGTGTCCTACTCTAAAATTTCGGTATTATTTGATTCTTTCACCCGCACGGTTTTCATCAATAATAAAAAAAACAAAAACAACTCGGATTTATTGCGTGGAATCAAGTACCTTGACTTCTTAATATGCTGTAAACTCCTTATTTTTGTTCAGAAAAAAAGCGGAATCATTGGAATTTTTTTTTTTTTTTTTTTTTTTTG
>NC_068987.1:23978408-23979316 GCF_001194135.2 Octopus bimaculoides | reverse complement strand
TTTACCTACCTCTTAAAACCACTGGATATAAAATATATATAATAATCTCGAATAGATTTTCCTGGCTTGCCAGTCCTCAGTCAAACCGTCTAACCCATGCCAGAATGGAAAGCAAACCTTAAACGATGATGGTGATGATGATGTTTGATATATATAATTATGATAGATTGTTACCCATTCTAGGTAAACTTCGTCACCCACTCACTCACTTTCTCTTTATATTTCTCTCTCTTTCTCTCACTCACACACACAATCCTCTCTCTCTCTCTCACTCTCTCTCTCTCTCTCACACACACACACTCTCTCTCTCTCTCTGTCCTCACACAAAAATGAAATAGATTTCGGCGCAAAAAGTTGCAAAGGGAAAGTCTTATTTTGGTGCCGGAATGTGTTTCATTTTTGTGTGGGGAGAGAAAGAAAGAGAGTGTGAGTGAGTGGGTGACGAAGTCTACCTAGACATTGAATGGGTAACAATCTATCATAATTATATACATCATCATCACCATCATCGTTTGCTTGGTGGTGTGTACAACAGTTGCATCTCTTGTATTGTGGCATGCCCGCACCACTCGCCACCTCTGCTAGGGATCTAATTACAGATCCCAGACCAGACGCCACTTATGCGTCTGTTAAGGCGGAGATTCTGCGCCGTAACACCAGATCTGCAGAGAGTCACTTCAAAGAACTAATGCCAGACGAGGAGTTGGGAGACAGAACCCCGTCACAGCTTTTGCGCCGTCTGCGCGAATTAAATGATTTTGGTCACGGCTTTCGAGCACAACACCGTTGATCAAATCGCCACTATGGCGGAAAATTTTTTAGAATTATCCGTACAGATCCTCGTTGCGTGGTGCTTGCACTTGTTCTGAGGTTTCTTCGGCAACCTCTGTTAAATCCTCTCCCTCGTC
>NC_068987.1:23974987-23975738 GCF_001194135.2 Octopus bimaculoides | reverse complement strand
ACACACAAACATACATATAGATAAATAGATAAGAAGAGTTATAATGTAAGCGCGTGCTAAAACCCCCCATAACTTATTTTATTTTTTACGAATTTTCGCAAATTCTTTTGATTCTGTCTTCTGCATAATGGAATTAATACGATTATGCAACAAAAAAAAATTTACTTGATACAGTGTTACTGCAACCGACTTGATGTATAGGCTCAAGGATTTAATATATTTTATTTCTATTATATAGGTCAGTCATTATTATCTGTTGAGCTTAGTAGGTCAATTGAATTAGGTTTTGCTTGTAATTCATGTATTTTCTCTTCCTTCTTTCAGTGGAGCACTTTTGGCATTGTAGGAATACAGCAGAATCAAGAATTAGTGACTGCGAAGAAAAGAATGTATCAGTCCATGACCACAGGACAGAGAAATAAAGAGAAAGGTTGACACAAACTGTTTCAGGGGATGGGAGCGATAGTAGTCTCAACGATAATATTAATGACAGCAGCAGTAGTAGTAATAATAGTGACCACAGCAGTTACATCACAAAAAGTAGTGTAAGTCGTAACAAATTATAATGATTTCAAATTTTTATCACAAGGGCAGCTTGGGGGAGGGGAGTAAGTCGATTACATCGACCCTAGTGTTTCACTGGTACTTAATTTATAGATCCCGAAAGGATGAAAGGCGATGTTGACCTTGGTGGAATTTGAACTCAAAACGTAGCGATGGACGAAATATCGCTTAGCAATTCCGTCAAGCG
>NC_068987.1:23972930-23974887 GCF_001194135.2 Octopus bimaculoides | reverse complement strand
AAAAAAAAAAAAATTCCAATGAATTCGGGACCTTGGGGAGGGGGGGATCTCTTGTTGCTGCACATCTTGATAGCGTGTCTGCTGCTATGTTTTGAGTTCCTGGTCTATAGGAGATTGTGTGATTTATGTCTGAGAAGTCCAAGCACCAGCATATAAGTTTTTGATTTTTGATGTCCCTTGCCTATTGAAGATCATTGCCACCGAGAATCGATCGGTGATGATGTTGCAGTGTGGAGAAACATATTAAGTGGCGCCATTTACGACAGTATTCTACGATTGCGCAGGCTTCTCTCTCAACGATGGATTGGTCTTTTTCTGTTTTCTAAAAACACTTTGAATAAAAGGCCACTGGCCTTCCTTATTGTGATATTGTCTCTCCCAACGTTAGGGCCGAAGTATCTGTTTCGATGGTAAACAGTGTTTCAGGTTGTGGAATGGCAAGTATGGCATTTACCAATGCTATCTTTAGCTTCTTCTGGCAGTCCTGCTTTGTTGATATTCTCTCTGGCTCTTGTAAGTGGAATGGTGAATCTGGAGCACTTAGGTATCCACTTTGCATAACATGCAAAAATGTCTATTATACAATTTAGTTCTCTCAATATTCTTGGTTCTGGCATATTTAGTAGAGCTTGATACCTTTTAGGGCTAGGTTTTATTGTTGAAATACCAATATGTCCAAGGAAGCTGATTTACTTCTCTTGTTCTTATTGATGGTCATGCCAGATATTTCGGCTGCTTGGATAAATCTGCTGAGGTTATCATGTTCATGATGATCTTTGCCAGCTATGATGATGTCATTTAGATAGGCAAAGGTTTTTTGAAGATTGTTTCTTTTTATGAATTCATCCATGACATGCTGGAAAACTGATGCAGCGTTGGTACAACTAAATAGGAAGCGTTTAAACTCTTACAGTTTTCCCCCTGCTTCAAACACTGTCAGTTTATAGTCTTTTGGTAGGAGTTCCATCTGTCGATATGCAACTGTCATATCTATGTTACTGAAAATCTTGTTTGCTGCTACTTCATTTAGAAGATCATCGATCTGGGGGATAGGGTAGGCATCCAGTTATTTGTAGATATTTATAGTGTTGGAGCAGTTGATCACCAGTCTTTTTTTGTTTCCCCTTCCATTAGCTGTCACAACACATTGAGCTTTCCAGTGACTACGGCTTTTCTGAATTATGTCCTCTAAAAGTAACCTGTCTATTTCATGCTTAATAAACTCTATGTTTCTAGGACTGCATCTTGAAGTTGTTGAAATTGGTTTGAGTTTAGAGGTCTTTATGCCAGGCAGTAGTCCATACGCAGTGCATTTTAGGCTTGGCATGGACATGCAGAATGACAGATTTGAACGTGCCCTTGAAGTCAATTGTAACTTCCGAGTGTTGACTGAGGATATGGATTCCGATGATGACTGGAGCTACAAGGTGGTCGGACACAAGGAAATTAGTGTTATTTCCCAGTTGTAATTTGCTACTGAATTTGCCTTTATCTCCAGTGCTGTGTTTGTTGGCCAAGTTAACTTTTTCTGGGCAGGTACAATTGTATTGTAATCCTCAGACTCCAAGAAGATTTGCTTCTATATATGTCCTGTCAAAACCTGTGTCAAGAAGGGCTTGTGTATTGTTGTCCTTAATTTTAACAGGTACCAGCCGTCTTGTACCGTTTGAGTTATCTTTTACATATCTATTCTTTAAACTCACTGCGGACGAATGCCAGAAATGACCTCAGGCTCTCCAATATTTTAAATTATAAACAGAAACAATCAGGAGCGGGCTGTGGGGTTGAGAAAAAAATCATAAATTTTCAAATTTTATTTTTATAGCATAAATGTGTTTATCGGGAGAAAAATATTGAGAAACATCAATATATGCGAGAGTGAGAAAGGGTTATCTGGAGACGTGCTAGAAACATCATCATCATCGTTTAACGTCCGCTTTCCATGCTAGCATGGGTT
>NC_068987.1:23969063-23971230 GCF_001194135.2 Octopus bimaculoides | reverse complement strand
GTTTCTGTAAAAAACAAATTAAAAAATGAAGTGGGAGGAGGGGGGTCGTCGCCGTCACAGGTATGCCCATAAGTTTGCTGTATTAGAGTATTATACCATGGAATAAATAACTCAAGCTTAATACCTATATTATTAACGTTAAGTATACATAGTCAACATCCACAGGAAATATATATATATATATATATATATATACGTGCGTATGTATGTCCCATTAATATCTACAAACGGAACATCAATAGACTATATAAGTCCGATTAACATATACAGTCTATATATACTCAGTTGACAACTACAAACATATCCACTCATGCAGATTATGCATTAGAAATATTTGTTAATCGAAATGGTGTACTTGTAAACATTAACCGAAATATGTAGGCTAGTCAAGAAATGTCACTTCGATTTTACTTTTATATAAGTTTAAAGCCAAATTTATTTCCTTAATACAAGTCAACAAACGTTACTTAAAATTTTTTTTTTTAATTGCTCCACTGTTTTCTAATAGCGGTTATACTCCGGAACATACCGAAGAATATCGGATACAGGCGAAAGCTTCCGGAAGGTTACATTTTGTGAAACGAGTTTAAGTTTGTTTTTTTTTATTCTAATTACGTAAGTTATTATTATTTTTTTTGCTTGTTTTCTATCCAATGAAATCATGTAAATACTAAACGTTTATTACTAAAAAATTCGCGAGATTCATTTCACTTCTATTCAAGTAATGCTCTTTACGTGTCTTCGTTCCTCTATATTTTTAGACACTCTGCAAACTTTTTCACCTTTCACTTCTCCAACGAAAATCTTTATTTACCTAAAAGCATTAGATTGGATTCATCACTTACAACTGAATGAGCCCAACAATCTGACTTATTCGATTTTATGAATTTTCTGGAGTGATATTTACTGGCACAGACCGTCAGTAATTTCCTTGGTGTCTACACAGTTTTGTTTCATTTTCTTTTTAAGCCATGGGATGCAATCGTTGTATGTTTACTTATGAAAAGGTAAATGAAATGTCTCAGAAACTGTCTGACCCTAAGAGTTTCGTTAGAGTCTCAATCCAACTTGGTTTGGATTTTCTTGCAATCAAGACTATTGAAGAGTTCTTTCTCTGCCCTGATATAGTCCCTATTATACCTTATTTAATCTTCACTGCTTTCATCGATACCCGCGGTAAATGTTCAGATAAAGATATCTGGGAAGAAATCAAGAGAAGGCTCGAACCTTGCAAGTACTGGGAAAAAGAAGAAACTAGCATAAGACATTTCCTCGATTGTTGGGAGAAATTGGAAGTTGTTAACACAGAAAAACATGACCACCAAATTCGCGAAAAAACTTTCTGTCAATGGGAACTGTACCAGGACACCTTTCAAATTACAAACGAAATGATTTTACATATTGGAGAGGTTTGTGAAGAAAATAACTATCCACCTCAAGATGTCGCGCGTTGCTTAGGAGTTGAGGATTACTTCTACATAATCAATCAGAAGTATCCTTGCCACAAAACTGATGAGGAACAAGGAATTGTAGATAGGTTTGACTGGCGCAAGAGGCTTGAGGTTTTATTCAAAGGTCGGGAAAACCATCATACCAATGGCGAGGATTTCCTCAAAAATCTAAAACGGCTTAATATTCCAAGTTTTGAGGAGCTGAAGGACATAAGTAAGTCAAATGGATATATAAGAGTTCGTAAAATAAACAATAAGTTTAGAGAACAATGCATCTGGGAAAGTAATATAAGGGAAATTCAGTAATGGGGTAGACCTGTGGCGCAGGAATTGTTTCCAGTACCTGGAAAAGAAAAACATTTGATATTGTCGCCTTATGGTAAGTCAGGAGGAGAAATCTCGCTTCTTTTCACACCGGTGACTCCCATCTTGTTACGCTCCTGATATTGATTGTTCTTAATAATTGTAAATGTATTTACATAAGGTGTCCCTATTTTGGAGGGGAAAGAAAATGGTATGTTTTTTTTGTTTTTTTTCTCTCCTTAGGTTTTTAATATTCTGGTAATTGTGATTCTGAATTTTGTTTTTTATGATGAATTTTAATGTTTGACATTTGATCTTTTCCCCTACTCTCATAACCTTTTTCTTTCCCCATACAATAGGGACATCTAATTTGAGAACTCGGTACTGTTTGTTTTATGTCATGCGACCAATAT
>NC_068987.1:23964714-23966962 GCF_001194135.2 Octopus bimaculoides | reverse complement strand
GCCAAGACATAGAAGACTGTGGATAATAAGAATCAAAGGAAAAGGAGGAAGGCAAGTCATACAGATTTAAACCCCCAACCCACACCTTCTCAACCCCACCCTCCCCTTCCCTCTCCCCTCCAACAAAAACAAAAAAAGGAAATGCTAGCACAAGAACCCCCAAATTTCCCCTCCCCTGGCTATAGGAAAAAGTTGCTTTGTGTGCATGATAGATAACTCAAATAGTGAACAGATTGGAGAAACAATGAAATGGAAAGACACAGTGCTTGTTAAAACAGATGTGGATAATGTGAAGGGGGTGCATATATGCTTGTTGGGTTCAGAGAAACAGAAGGCAAAAATAGAAAGGCATAAATATGGGTTCACTTCTGGAAAGAATGAGGTTTCAAAAAGGAAGAAAGATATAAATGAAACTACTTGGAGGTGGGACTGAGTAGCTTTGTTGCATTGTTTTCATTTGTCATTTCATGTTTCTCATATGTTGTCCTATTTCTTTTTACCTGTTTTGTGTCCCTACATGTAATGTATTGTCCCCTCTATGTTTGCCCCTTGTGGGTAATAAAAAGATGAGAACGTTGGTGTTGCCTTGGCAGAGTTTTGCGCTCTCTGAGTGCTCTTGTTTACTATTGTAGAAAGCAATTAATGATAGGATATTATAATTCATAAGTCTTCCCTCCTGAGTGAAAAGTAGTCGTGCATTCAAAACGTATAATCCTTTACATAAAAAGGGGTCTTAATTCGTTCTGATCTCAATTTTCTCGTCTTTTTGTCCTTGAATAGTTGGCGTTTTGTTACCCCTATTGTCCTCGTTCAGGTATTCTTTGCCAGTTTTGTTACCCGTATTATTCTTGTTCAGGCACTCTTTGCCAGTTGCTAATCTGCTCATGTTTTCAGGTGCCGGACTGTGAGCTCCGTTTCTTTGATTCATTATTTCTATTAGTGTACTGTCGAGGTCGGTTCCTTGATGATTTATTATTTGTGCCACTGAGCATTGATCGGTGATAATATTGCAGTGTGGGGAAACATATTAAGTGGTGCCAGTTGCGACAGCATTCTACAATTGCGCAGGCTTCTCAACGATGGATTGGTGTTCTTCTGTTTTTTAAAGGGACCTTGAATAAAAGGCCACTGGCCTTCCTTGTTGTGATATCGTCCCTCCCAGCATTAGGTGTTTCGATGGTAAGCAGTGTCTCAGGTTGTGGAACGGCAAATATGGCATTTACCAGTGCTATCTTTAGCGATGCAATTGCTGTTTTTTCTTCTGGTAGTCCTGCTTTGTTGATATTCTCTCTGGCTCTTGTAAGTGGAATGGTGAATAAAAGGCCACTGGCCTTCCTTATTGTGATATTGTCCCTCCCAACGTTAGGGCGGAAGTATCTGTTTCGATGGTAAACAGTGTTTCAGGTTGTGGAATGGCAAGTATGGCATTTACCAATGCTATCTTTAGCTTCTTCTGGCAGTCCTGCTTTGTTGATATTCTTTCTGGCTCTTGTAAGTGGTGAATCTGGAACACTTTGGTATCCACTTTGCATAACATGCAAAAATGTCTATTATACGATTTAGTTCTCTCAATATTCTTGGTTCTGGCATATTTAGTAGAGCTTGATACCTTTTAGGGTTAGGTTTTATTGTTGAATTACCAATAATATGTCCAAGGAAGCTGATTTACTTCTGAGAGAACTGACTCTTGTTCTTATTGTATCCAGACTGTAAAGTGGTTGGTGTTTTCAAGGGCATCCAGCTGTAAAAACTTTGCCAAAACCCACCTTGTCGGTGCTTGTGCCACGTAAAAAGCACTAACTCCATTTTGCTGAGTGATTGGTGTTACGAAGGAGGTCCAGTTGTAAAAATCCTGCCAAAACAGTTACAGAAGTCTGGTGCAGGCTGCTGCCTGGTTGGCTCTTGTCAAACCATTCCACCCATGCCAGCATGGAAGGCAGATGTTAAACGATGACACACACACACACACACATATATATGCATATGTGTGTGTGCATGTATATATATATATATATATATATGTGTGTGTGTGTGTGTTTGTATATATGTATAGGCTGCAAAGAAAGAGGTATGGAGACGCCACTATGAAAGGTTGCTCAATAAAGAGAATGAATGGGAGAAAGAGAGTCTGCCGAATGTCGACCCAACAGAGGGACCAGCGATTCGAGTTGACAGTACCATGGTAGATAAAGCTATTAAGAGTATGAAGACAGGGAAAGCCCCTGGCCCTTCAGGAATCACTGCAGAG
>NC_068987.1:23962206-23963095 GCF_001194135.2 Octopus bimaculoides | reverse complement strand
TTGGACACCAAACACCACTTGCGAAGACCTGTTGAGGCAAGTGAAATCAAAATCGAGTTAAATTGAACACTAAACTCCACTTGCAAAGACCTATTGAGGCAAGTGAAATCGAAATCGAGTTAAATTCAACGACTGGCACCCATGCCAATGTCGTCTCCTTCATTGAGACATGAAACTCAGCTTGCGAAGACTTATTGGGGCAAGCGAAATCGAAATCGTGATGGCACCTGTGCCCAGCATCGCCTTTCTGGCACTTGTGCCCGTGGCATGTGTAAGGACTTTCGAGTGAGATCGTTGCCAGTTCCCCTAGACTGGCTCTTGTACGGGTGGCACATAAAATACACCATTTTGAGCGTGGTCATTGCCAGTACCGCCTGACTGGCCTTCGTGCCGATGGCACGTAAAAGCACCCACTACACTCCCTGAGTGGTTGGCGTTTAGGAAGGGCATCCAGCCGTTCCACTTGCGAAGACCTGTTGAGGCAAGTGAAATCAAAATCAAGTTAAATTGGACACTAAACTCCACTTGCGAAGACCTGTTGGGACAAGTGAAATCGAAATCGAGTTAAATTCCAAGACTGGCACCCATGCCAACATCGTCTTCTTCATTGGACATGAAACTCAGCTTGCGAAGACTTATTGGGGCAAGCGAAAGCGAAATTGTGATGGCACCTGTGCCCAGCATCGCCTTTCTGGCACTTATGCCCGCGGCATGTCTAAGGACTTTCGAGCGAGATCGTTGCCAGTGCCCCTGGACTGGCTCTTGTGCAGGTGGCACATAAAATACACCATTTTGAGCATGGTCGTTGCCAGTACCGCCTGACTGGCCTTCATGCAGGTGACACGTAAAAGCACCCACTACACTCTCTGAGTGGTTGGCGTTAGGAAGG
>NC_068987.1:23952481-23961845 GCF_001194135.2 Octopus bimaculoides | reverse complement strand
TATATATATATATATATAATCATCATCGTCATCATCATCATTTAACGTCCACTTTCCATGCTAGCTATATATATATATATATATAAAACCAAAATCTTAGTAAGCAAGAAAGCAGACAAATTAATAATCTCTTCAGGGAAATGGCTCTACTTGATGTAAAGGCATGGGTAGAAATTCTATACAGTGTACCTATTGCAAGTTATGGATCCATAAGTGGTTCAGTGGAATCACAGGAAGGTTAACAAAAAAGTAGTCTTTGTGTGTGACAGCTGTTCAAGAACAATAAATACTAAGAATATACCGGAAATAGGTTCTCTCAAATGCCTAAGTGCATTTTGGGAGGTAGGAGATGGTTTCTGTTACCTAAGTTGCCTAATAGCAGTGGAAGAAGGTGCTCTGAAAGTGTAGTCACTAGAATCAGAAGTGGCTAAGTAAGTTCCAAGAGCTATTACTTTTGTTGGTGGTAAACGACCTCTCTCTCAGAGTGAAAAGCAGATTGTATGATGCTTATGTTTGTATTATTGGAAAATGTGGGCTGTGAATAGAGGGGACGTGAGAAAGCTTGAATGAAATGAAGCAGGCATGCTCTGCTGGATGTGTAATATTAGCATGCACATATGATGACATGTAAAAGTGTTGAGAGAAAGATTGGGTATAAGAGGCATCAGATGTGGTGTGTTAGAGAAAACTGTGTTGGTCATATGATGCTTATGGATGAGTATAGGATGGCTGCATAAAGAAGTGCCAGTTGCTAAATGTGATTAGAATCTGTGGAAAAGATAGATCCAGGAAAACATGGGATGAAATGAAAAATTACCTACAGATGTTGGGCCTCACAGAGGAGTTGACAAAGGACTGAGATGATGATGGTTTGCATTACTTAAGAAGATCCTTCCAAGTAAAAACAAAGCCCTAAATGTACATCATTTGTGTCTATGCCCTCTCTGCCACCTTTCCTATCCTCACTTCTTCCATCTGTGTTCACTTACTGCACTCCCCTATCCACCTTTTTCCACTTTTCTTTCATATTCTTGCACACTTACCTCGCCCTATCCAATCATCTATAGCACTTCACTGACATACCTCACCCAGTAACTTGGAAGTACGCCCCAACACATCTTCACCATCTATCTATCCTCTCTTCTCTCCTTTTCCAACTGGATTAACCATGTATCTCCTCTTCTACAAGACACCTACTATCATACTCTAATCTCTCATCATCTGGTACAAGGCCACCTCCTTGAATGCTACTCCCTGCTCAGTTGAAGAGTCAGATCTTACAAGTTTTTTGGTGACTTTCCTGGTGCTGGTACCACATATAAAAAACATCCTGTACACTCTATAAAGTGGTTAGCACTAGGAAAGGCATAAAGCTATAGAAACCATACCAAAATAGACTATAGAGCTTTGGCTTGCTAAGTCCTGTCGAACTGTCCAACCTATGACAGTAGCAAGGAGGTGGATATAAAATGATGATGATGATGATCTGTTTTCGTTTCTCATTATGTTTAACGTTTTTTTGTGATGTCCTGTACCCATATATGCATGTATGTATACATATAGATGTAGGTATGTACATATATGTATGGATATACGCATATATTTATATATTATTTATATTATTATATGATCGAACGCCACGCATCTTTCTCCAAGTAAGTTTTATCTTAATAATTACTTTGTGCACTCTACTACTACTATTACTATTACTTCCCTGTCTATCTCAATCACACTCTTGTTCTTCATCCTTTCTGTTTTTCTCTCCCACCCTTTCCCTATTCTTCTCTCCCTTTCACTGTTCCCTCTCTCTCTCTCTCTCTCTCTCTCTCTCACTCTTCCTCCTTGACTCTCTCGTCGCTGACACGTGACGAAAGGGATTCTTTCTTTCTATCTGCTAGCTTCTTATAGAGAAGACGTGATTTTTCTGTCTCTTGTCTCTTCTCTCATTCACGTCTACTAGCGTTCAAAAAAATAATAATTTTTCTATCATCTTGGCCTAACAGCCCTTATTGTTTGTTTTTACTGTCTCACTGTCCTGTTCTTGTTAACGCTTTCACCCTCCGCAAAAAATTCCAAATTTTATTTAATTTGCTTTGCGGGAAGGACTGTTCCAACAAAGTCGCGTATTGCCCTTGCCTTCGAAACGTGGAGTAGATGGACAGGGACAACTGATGAAGGGAAATATTCTTTATGTTGCATGTCTTGTTTCTCTGTTTTCTTTTCGTTGTTCAAAATAAAGTTTGTTTTCTGTTTTCGTTTCTCATTATGTTTAAGGTTTTTTTTGTGATGTCCTGTACCCATATATACATGTATGTATACATATAGATGTAGGTCTGTATGTATATGTATGAATATATGCATATATTTATATATTATTTTATATTATATTATATATATATATATATATATATATATATATATATATTAGTGCATGGCCTGTTATTCTATGAATATAACTAGAATAAGTAATACTTGGCTTTATTGAATTATTGGTATCTATGCAAGAAAGAATAAAGGTAAAACAATATTGAAATAAAAGAAATATTTAATAGATCAAGATACATATAATTTTTAATGCCATCTACTTTCATAAAACTCATTGCCATCTCTTGATATATTGCCTTTAAAGACTGAATTTAATCCATGAAGAAGTTGAGGAATATAAAAATAACTGTAAGAAAATAATCATTCAATTGTTTTTCTGAAATTATTAAATTAAGGGAACTAGTGTGAACAGTGCCAGTGGATTGTCTCAGTTACTTGTGTATTGGATGAAAGCTCAAGGTAAAAGTAATGATAGATACATATATCTTTTAAAAGAAGTATCTTATAATACTGGAAGAAAAAATATGAATTGTCATTCTTTCCTGTTAGTCCCATCTCTCTCTACCCTTCTTTGCCGTTTTCTATATAAGGTGACATGCATATACATGTACACACACACACACACACATACATACATACAGACAGACAGATAGACAGACAGACAGACAGTCAGGTAGACATTTTATACTGCTGTCGTATTCATAAATATGTACCTGTATGCACATGTATTTGCTTGCACCATTATAAATACAGATAAAGACAGACAAGAACAAAGAGGGAGGGAAAGACAGACTGAACACATTAATATTATTGTTCTTGTCTTCTGTGTACATACATACATATGTACATACATGCAGGAGGGAGATGGGGGAGTTGAACCAAACCAGTAGTTATGTTACACATGGACACATCAGATTTCACAAAAAAGTATATGACATACATACATGCATACATATACTACATGCATTATATGCACTACTAATAGTTTCACATACATAAGTACATTCATCAGGCACCTGATGAATGTATTTATGTATGTGAAACTATTAGTAGTGCATAAAACGTATCTAGTATGAAGCATTTATAGTAATATTAGACTCATTAGATGGAATACTCTTCTTATTGATTTTTACACAAATTAATTTCTTGTATATATATATATATATATATATATACATACATACATATACACACTTAATATATAATGTAAGTAAATATTTTTTGTCAATATTTTTTTCAGATTGAGAGGCTTTTGTTGACAATTTACCTTATTAATGGCTTGCAGTCTGTCCTGAGTTTCTACTTGTGGCATGTACCTGAATAATATGTATTTTTTTAAAGATAATAATATGCATCATGCATTAAGAAAAGAACATATATATGCTTGGATTAGATAATAAGAAAATATCTTCTGTATATATATATATATATATTTCTAAAATTTAAGTTTGATGAAATATTCTTCCTTTGTGATTCAAGCATTGTGTATTGGTTTCACGTATAATAAATGTGAACATGTCCTCTAGCTCTTGGCTTGTCATTGGATGGAGAAAACAGTTGTATTCCTTAGATTTATGAGTAGAGGTCTTCAAAGAAAAAACTTCCAAATCGCAGACGCATTGCTGTTACGAAAAATGAGCTTCTATGCATCCTGTAAGACAATAAAAATCAAAAGTAGTAACTTTGCAAGACAATTCTAAAATTTATTTCTTATATAGGCATGAGGCCAGTAATTTTGAGGGAAAGGAGTTAGTTGATACCATTGACATCAGTACTTGACTGGTATAATATTTTGTTGATCCCAGAGAGATGAAAGGTAAGGAAAAAACCTCAGTGGGATTTGAATTCACAATGTAAAAAGCCAGAACAAATATTGTAAAGGATTTTGACAAACACTCTAACAGTTCTCCCAAATTACTACCCTTTATAATATTAATAATCCTTTCTACTAAAGGCACAAGGCCTGAAATTTAAACTCAGAATGTAAGAACAGAAGAAAAAGGATAATAGACTGACAGATAAGTGAAAAGACTGCTTTGATAATGACTGTGACTTTTAGACTGCATTGATAACGAATAATAATGATCTCATTATCACAGCTGGTGGCTTTATGAAGACATGTTGAATGCAGGCTTTGTGTGGTAATGAAGTTTGGTTCTCAACCACATTGTTTTGGGTTCTGTTCCATTGTATGGAACTTTAGGCAAGTGTCTCCTATGATAGCCTTAGGCTAATCAAACCTTTTTGAATGGATTTCAATGATAGAAACTGAAAGAAGCCTATTGTACGTATGTTTGTGTGCATGTGCATATGTGTGTGTGTGCGCATGTGTGTTTCCTTGTCTTGACATCATGTGATGATTGTAAATGAGCATCACTGTCATACAACTGATGCTGTTCCTTTCCAATCTCTCATGAGAAACAATGTCTGGCCATGGTGGGAATATTACCTTGCTTGGAAACAAGTTGGTGACAGGGAGGGTATTCAGACATAGGAAAAAAATCTGCCTCAATGAATTTTGTTTAATCCATGCAAGCATGGAAAAGTGGACATTGAATGATGATGATGATGATGATGGATATGTGTGAATTCGAGTTTCCTTGTCTTGACATCACATGATGGTTGCAAATGAGTGTCATTGTCATAGTCCTTTGTTTCCAATCTTCTGTGAAAACATGTCTGGCCATGAGGAAATATGAACTTACTTCGAAGAGTACAGAAACGTATGAGGGTGAGCCGAAAAGATCATAGGCTGACTATGTGGTGATACTAGAGCTATGAAATCTTGCATGCATTAATTTTGACTCTCCTTATTAATAACTGCATTGTTTCTTTCCTGGTAAATAAACATCTGACTGTTCAAAAAAGACTTAAAAAGTAACTAGCATTGATTTCTTTTGAAAGTGGACAAAATTTGGCATTGTGGTGTTATTAAGTACCTGCAGAAAAAAGATTTAGCCCCCAAGAACGTTCATTGTGACATGCTTGCTACATTAGGGGATGACATACCAGCTTTATCATCAATGCAAAAGTAGGCAGCTGAATTTAGAAGAGAGAGTCTCGAAGAAAATCCAAAGTCTGGACGTCCAGCAACTGTCACCACTGAGGAAAATATTGATCATGTTCACCACATGGTGATGGATGACAGGCAGTTGACTGTAAATCAAACAGCTAATGCTATTAACATATCCCATGAGAGAGTCAAAAATATTCTGCACAATGAGCTTGGCATGACAAAGATTGGGAAAATCTGATATTGTTTGAGGCAGACCCAACTGGTTTCCTTGAACATTTCTTCTACAAAGATGAGTGTTGAGTTCATCACTTTGATCCAGAGAGAAAGAGAGAATTGATGCAGTGATGACACCCCTGCTCACCAGCTCCAAAGAAGGCCAAGGTGGTTTCATCTGCAGGGAAGGTGATCGCATCACTTTTCAGTGATGTAAAAGGCATTGCATTTATTGACTATTTTGGAAAGGGCTACACCATCAATGGAGAGTAATATGCCAACATGCTGAGGGAGTTATGAAAGGTTACCAAAACCAAACTCAGGAAAACTGATGACAGGAGTTTTGTTTCATGAGGACAATACCCCAGCACAGAAGTCCTTGGTTTCAGTGGCTGCTGTGTGTGACTGATTTTGTACTGGTTGATCAACCTCCTTACTCATCTGATCCAGCCCCATCTGCCTATCATCTGTTGCCCAACATTAAAAAACACTTGGTTAGGAACCAGTAACACACTAACGATAATATCATATCCACTGTCTGACTTTTTTGAGTAACTGGCTGAAAGCTTCTTCATGAATGGGATCCAAGCAATACAGTACTGATAGAAGTGTGTAGACCACAAGAGAACTTTGTTTAAAAATAAAGCTCATTTGGTCACATTCCATGAGAGTATATTGGTCAGCCTATCCCTGTGTGTGTGTATACATTGGGTTGTCCCATAAATAATGCAGATTTTTTATACCTCTTTTATTTTTCAAAATTAAGATAAAGTTCTTTTTTAAACTAAAATATACTCTCCTTCATGTTCTACAATGCTTTACCGTCTTTCAGGTAGACTTGCAAGGTCCCTCTTCCAAAATTCACTTTTCTGTGACAAAAAATACTCCTCGAGTACTGTTCTGACCTTGTTTGCAGAAGAAATCATATTTTTTTGTCCACATGATTTTGAAGACTGCGGAATAAATGATAATCAGATGGGTTAATGTTTGGCGAATATGGTGGGTGGGGCATTGTTTCCTGTTCAAACTGCTCCAGCATTTGGAATGTCATCCTCGCTGTATGTGGCTGAGCATTATCTTGATGGAAGAACACCATTTATCTTGAAATGAAAGATGGTCATTTTTCTTCTAGTGCTGACTTTTTCTTCTAGCTGCTTGCAGTAGATCTCCTTTCTTATTGTTTGGTTTGGGTTTAAAAGTTCAAAGTGGACTAAACCTTTCATATCCCACCAAACAGATAACAACACCTTGCATGGGTGGAGACCTTCTTTAGCTTAGATGCTGGTGTTTCCTCTTTCCCTACCCACTGTCTTTGGTGCTTGACATTTTTGTAGAGAACCTATTTCTCATTACCAGTCACTATTCAGTCATGTGTGTGTATATATATATTTATATATATATAAATATTAATAGTTTATTTAGAGTTTGTTAATGTTAACAATAACTCACATTAATATACAGATAGGAAAATGTAGTATATGTTGTGAGCTATATTTAAAATAATATTTTTTATTTCCATTTTATAGAGAATATATGTATTTATATAAGTTTTGAATGTGTATGTTAATTATGTTCTTTTAGACTTTGCCTGTGTTGCCTCCATAATATATATATATATATATATATATATATATATATATATATTGTCATTTTGTCTAGTTTCAGTTCATGAGCTGTGGCCATGCTGGGGCACCACCATATTATATATATATAATTGCTTTGATAAAGAAGATTGATTAGAAATTCTATCACAATGTAGATGTTTGGACTTAGAAGTGCTCAAGAGTAACTTGAGACAAAAGATATAAATATGTAATGTGAAGAAACAAAAGATCTGGTAATTCAATCCGCAAACATGACTCCGATTAGAGATGGATTTAAAACACAAATGTACATGATAGAAAAAATATATAAACATACAGACATTGTTAAAAATATCTATAAATAAATAAATATATTAAAAATATATATGTGTAAATTAATAGATTTTAAACAAAAATCTCCAGATGGAGGTATAAAAAAGTTAAAACATGCGTGTATAGATAAAAATACTGGAGAAAGTCTGAAGTGGTGATGGAAGCGAGGTAAAAGATACAATGAGGAATGAAATTAAAATTAAAATTCAGGATAGTTAAAATTAAAGTAAGGTACCAACGTCCATTTCTGGGGGTTCATTGCGGGAAAATAAAGGGATATAGTACCCATTATTTGGCAATTCCTCCTTCTTCAGGGTGTGTGTATGTATGTATGTATATGTGTCATGTAACTTGCATCTGTGCCAATGGCATGCAAAAGCACCCATTACACTCCTGGAGTGGTTGGCATTAGGAAGGGCATCCAGCTGTAGAAACCATGCCAAATCAGACTGGAGTTGAGTGCAAACCCTCAGCTTACCAGCCCTGGTCAAACCGTCCAACCCATGCCAACATGGACAACAGATGTTAGATGATCATGATAAGGATGACATATATATATATATATATATATATATATATATATGTGTGTGTGTATATATATATATATATATATATATATATATATATATATGAGGGAAAGTGAAGAACAGAGAATGTGAGATCAAATATTGAGAGAATATTGTAACAAATATTAAATGTAAGCCATATTAACCTCATCTTGCAGTTCAATTGCCATCAGGGCATCATATGTTGTCACATAGAGAGAATTCTGTAAAGTCTCAAGCACATCAGAAGCTTTCAACACAGATAATACAGAGTCTGAAATAGTAAAATAGAATAAATTTTTATATAGTTTGGTAAATGGTCAGATTTTGTTGGAGTGGGTATAGAAATGTTAGAGTTCAAAAGCTTTACCCAAGTAACTAATAGAAACCATAACCCTTTTTTTACTATCCCAATTGAGACCACTTCTAGTTCTGCAATAATAACAGTTGTTTTACTGAATTCTTTATTATTTTCAAAATTAAATTAAAATAAATGTAGTGTATTTCAGCAGAAAATGAAAACAAAAGGGTTAAATGGAAATGTAGCACAAGTTGGACTTTATATCAGCTGTTAAAAACTAATATTATATTCACGTAAAAGCACCTACTACACTCTCGGAGTGGTTGGCGTTAGGAAGGGCATCCAGCTGTAGAAACTCTGCCAAATCAGATTGGAGCCTGGTGTAGCCATCTGGTTCACCAGTCCTCAGTCAAATCGTCCAACCCATGCTAACATGGAAAGCGGACATTAAACGACGATGATGATGATGATCAGTTAGTAACCATAGCCTTCTATCAAGATTGGACATAAGAATTGGAGAGCATGGGTAAATTTCTGTCTTAAAATCAACATTTCCACTTATGGCCATGTGCACACATGCACGCACACACACACACACACACGCATCATCATCATCATCATCATCATTTAACGTCCGCTTTCCATGCTAGCATGGGTTGGATGATTTGACTGAGGACTGGTGGACCAGGAGGCGACACCAGGCTCCAATCTGATTTGGCAGAGTTTCTACAGCTGGATGCCTTTCCTAACGCCAACCACTCAGAGAGTGTAGTGGGTGCTTTCACGTGCCACCGGCACGAGGGCCAGTCAGGTGAGTACTGGCAATGGCCACGCTTGAAATGGTGTGTTTTATGTGCCCCCTGCACAGGAGCCAGTCCATCGGCACTGGCAACGATCTCGCTCAAATGTCTTTTCACGTGCCACTGGCACAAGTGCCGGGAAAGCAATGTTGCTAACAATCAACGGCCATGCTCAAAATGGTGTATTTTATGTGTCACCTGCACAGGAGCCAGTCCATCGGCACTGGCAACGATCTCGCTCGAATGAC